>NC_060877.1:5535000-5835000 GCF_021901495.1 Neodiprion virginianus | reverse complement strand
CGAATTGAAATAATTTATTGTAAACATGAACCAGGAACCACGGAGCGCTTATCCTGGAAGTCGAGAAATTTTATTAGCGGACTGACAGCTATCGAATTTGGGGTTGCGCGAAAAACGAATTGAAATAATTTATTGTAAACATGAACCAGGAACCACGGAGCGCTTATCCTGGAAGTCGAGATATTTTATTAGCGGACTGACAGCTACTGAATTTGGGCTTGCGCGAAAAACGAATTGAAATAATTTATTGCAAACATGAACCAGGAACCACGGAGCGCTTATCCCGGAAGTCGAGAAATTTTATTAGCGGACTGACAGCTACCGAATTTGGGGTTGCGCGAAAAACGAATTGAAATAATTTATTGCAAACATGAACCAGGAACCACGGAGCGCTTATCCCGGAAGTCGAGAAATTTTATTAGCGGACTGACAGCTACTGAATTTGGGCTTGCGCGAAAAACGAATTGAAATAATTTATTGCAAACATGAACCAGGAACCACGGAGCGCTTATCCTGGAAGTCGAGAAATTTTATTAGCGGACTGACAGCGACCGAATTTGGGGTTGCGCGAAAAACGAATTGAAATAATTTATTGTAAACGTGAACCAGGAACCACGGAGCGCTTATCCCGGAAGTCGAGAAATTTTATTAGCGGACTGACAGCTACTGAATTTGGGCTTGCGCGAAAAACGAATTGAAATAATTTATTGCAAACATGAACCAGGAACCACGGAGCGCTTATCCTGGAAGTCGAGAAATTTTATTAGCGGACTGACAGCTACTGAATTTGGGCTTGCGCGAAAAACGAATTGAAATAATTTATTGTAAACATGAACGAGGAGCCACGGAGCGCTTATCCTGGAAGTCGAGTTTCACCGCGTAGCGGACCCGAAGCGCGGGATCCGGAAGGTTGAGAACCCGGTACTCGAAATTTGCGGAGCGCGACTCTCATGCGTCCGCTCTACTGCGCGGTTGTTTCCCGACTGAGGAATTCGGCTAGCTGATTTTGAATTGGTGACGTCACTTTCTGAACATCCGACATCCAAACTCTGGTTTCGAACTTTGATACTATGTATGATGATGTATGATGTACGATGTATGATGTATGATGATATGATATGATGTATAATGATTTTAGCTTTCACATTCCATACAAGAAATACACACTTTATCTCTCCTGCCGATTCCAGACTCAAGCGGCCAGGCCCTTCGATCGTCAGCCGTTGACTGAAGATGTATTCTTCAGTGAACGGGTCGGCTAATAACGCTGCCGTTCTGCGACAGTTGGATGATGAAAAATTTCGCTCGTATCTTTCAAATGTGTGTTAAAATACACTCGAAGTGTTAAGAAGCGTCGTTCTTTCTCTCCCTAACACCTTTCTAGGTCTTTAAATCACTACGCTGTTTTCGCTGCGTTTTCTGAGTTCCTGAGGGTCCAACAAATCAGGTAGGGGTCATTTGAATCGAATCCGAAACAAACAATTTTCCGCTCAAAAAATGAAGAAAAAGTAAGGCTAACCCCTTTGCATTTTTGGCGGAAATTTTTGCGATTCGGAAAAGTGCTGGAATAAATTCTTTCATGCACTATTCGGACGTGATTTTGCCAGAGCAATCGATAAGGCGCAGTTCCAATACGCTCCGATCGGCGCGTCCAAAGTTACAACCAAAACACGAAAACCTGTGTTCTCGAAATTTTTCAGCAGGTGCTTTTTCGTTCGCCATTTCTCTGCTGTTGATCTAACGTTCCTTTCGCTGCGTTTTCCTAGTTCCTGAGGGTCCAATTATTCAGGTAAGGGTCATTTGAATCGAATCCGAGACCAAAAGTTTGCGGCGTCAAAAGTGAAGAAAAAGTAAGGCATTTTTTTGCATTTTTGGCGAAAATTTCCGCGATTTTGAAAAGTGCTGGAATAAATTAATTGTGGCACTATTCCGACGTAATTTTGCGAGAGAAATCGATTGGACGCAGTCCCAATACGCTGCGATCAACGCATCGAAAGTTACAGCCAGAAAACGAAAACCTGAATTTTCGACATTTTTCAGCAGGTGCTTTTTTCCTCGTATCTTCTCTCCCGTTGATCCCACGCTCCTTTTGCTGCGTTTTCTGAGTTCCTTGAGGTCCAATTGGTCGGGAAAGAGTCATACGAATCAATTCTGAGACGAAAAATTTTTTGGTCAAAAAAAAAGGAAGGTTAACCCCTTTGTATTTTTGGCGAAAATTTTCGCGATTTTCAAAAGTGCTGGAATAAATTAATTGTGGCACTATTCCGACGTAATTTTGCGAGAGAAATCGATTGGACGCAGTCCCAATACGCTGCGATCAACGCATCGAAAGTTACAGCCAAAAAACGAAAACCTGAATTTTCAACATTTTTCAGCAGGTGCTTTTTTCCTCGTATCTTCTCTCCCGTTGATCCCACGCTCCATTTGCTGCGTTTTCTGAGTTCCTTGGGGTCCAATTGGTCGGGAAAGAGTCATACGAATCAATTCTGAGACGAAAAATTTTTTGGTCAAAAAAAAAGGAAGGTTAACCCCTTTGTATTTTTGGCGAAAATTTTCGCGATTTTCAAAAGTGCTGGAATAAATTAATTGTGGCACTATTCCGACGTAATTTTGCGAGAGAAATCGATTGGGCGCAGTTCCAATACGCTGCGATCAACGCATCGAAAGTTACAGCCAAAAACCGAAAAATTTCGTCCGCAACCTCCCTGCAGTTGGTCCTATCCCGTTTTCGTCGCGTATTTCGAGTTCCTGGGGATCCAAATAGTCATGAAAAGGTTATAAAAAACGAATTTGAGACGACCAATTCTCTGCTTCAATAAAAACTAAGGCCTTGGCCTTATGGTCAAAGATTCTATGAATGCAAAAAATTCCGGGGTCATTCGTGTGATCCACTATATCGACGTTAAATCGCGAGAGGAAGTTATTGGTCTCAGCTTGAATACGCAGCGAGCAGAGAATCAAGAGTTGTGGCCGAAAAGCAAGGAAGTTCCTCAAATTTCTCCAGCAGTTGGTCTATTGCTTTTCTCACGTACACACTCTATTTCTGAGGGTTCTATGAATCTTTAGAAATCGCAACAAAAGCAAGGTCCGACCTATGAACAACAGATCAAAACTTACGGCCGAAATACACAAGAATGGCGATAGGTCCTAGAAAAGTTGGGAAAGAAAAACCACAATTCCATATTTCAAAGTTTTAGTTTATTTTATACGCCTTTTGATATAGTACAATATATACTATGTATAATACAAGTGTTCGTGTGTACGTGTAGTAATTTAACAAACAGACAAATAGAATCAAAGTGTCAGACAAAGAGGACTGCAACAATGTTATTTAACATTATGTAGGTATGCCCAAGATTCAGTGAGGTGTCAAGTCAAGTCGGAAGAGGTTGTAAGACGTCAACAGACGAATAGGATTCACATTGACCACACCTGTGTCATTTGGTAAATCCTTCCTGGATTTGGAAACCAGAGGCGTATATTGATATCGGTAAACCAGATCCATTAAACCCGATCCAAAAAAAACGTTGAATGTTTGATGTTACTGAAAGAATTACATTGGACATCGTTGAATTGATGCCGCTAATCACACGCTGAGTACCCGACGCCACTGTAAAAGAAAGAGGGCAAACAATCGATAAATAATAAAAGGAACTCATGCAAAAATTACATTGAACGCAGCAGTGGGGTATTCAGCGTGCGATAGTGATTATTGAAGCGTATCTTGCCGGGACCGATAAAAGGTATATCTAGATTTTGTACCTGCTGATAACAGGCGTGTTATCGTGGCCAGGTGAGTGAATGATGTTTGAGTCAGTTTTCTGTACAGTGTCCGACGTATAAGAATGCAATGGTGAAGTACACGTTGCTGCACAAGCCGACGTTGTCGACATGGCCGTCACTTCCACGGCAAGTGAAGACGATCATTGTCGCTGGGATTTTCATTACTCTAACATTTCTCGTTCTTGTTCAAGCTGCGGTAAGTACAGATGGCGCGTTGCATTGTCGTACCTGAGGGATAAAATTATTAATACCTATTCTATTAACACGTGTTTCTTCAAGCTAGCGTCGCGATTAATTGATATAGTTGGTATCGATCGATCAATTATCCCCGTCTGTTTTCAATGTGGAATGTCGTATTATGGCTACAATCGAATTCTTATATTGGGCCCAGATCGGACAGCCATGTTATTTTATATGCATCATACTCTTCGGGCCCGCATACATGTGCCAAGAAAAACATTCAGCAGATAGTTAGAATTGGAACATTACCCGTTATAATGAAATATTATTTGTTTGGTCACAGGAAGGTAATGATAACGGCTCTGTCAGTAATTCGATGACTAAAGCTATAATCACCGACGATATCTATTCCGTGCATGATATTTACGAATCTGAGAATAATGCATACTCACAAAACTTGTCTTTTTCTGTAATTATTTGCAGAGAAATGCAAATTTGAGAGATTTGTACAACATGAAAGCGATGACAGCCGAAATTCTAGACCTCGAAATGAGATTCATGCCGGAACTGGAATCGGAAATTAGTGATCGATGGAAATCCGCATCCGTTACGGATGGAATGATCTATTCCGCTTACTTGGACTCCCGACCAGAAATAGTCTTGGAGGATCGCCACTACGATAATTCAGGCGAGAATACTTGGGCAGTGATCCGAGTGATTGCGGTATTGCCATTGGCGATGAAGGACAAGCCACTGACGTGTTACTTAGAATACAGAGGGGTAGACGAAGAGCGTGGGATTATTCAAAATAGGACAGCGTCACGGGTGCAACCGATAAAAGAAAACTGGGGCTTGAAGTACTCGGCCTTTTTTGTCCTTTGCGATTTAACTTTACCAGTAAACATGGACTTCGAGGAATTTTATTACGCCCAGCATCTTCCCTTGAAAGTTGCACTGGCAAATACCACTCTTGCAAATCTGGATGAGTTGCAATTTGTCAATGTTCGCTACCCGGAGGGTGGTGTGAACCAGGCTAACGACGACGAGGACGAGTTTTTGGCTGTATGCGGACCTGGTGAGCCTCAACTTCATCCTAGGATCAAGTATTTTATATTATTATGCAGTTTCGAATAACAATTTCAGTACTGCATCACGAATATGGCCGAGCACTGCATCTTGTAGAGTTCATCGAGTATCAACTGATGCTAGGAGCCGGTCATATAATGTTCTACAACGAGTCCGTTACTCCCGAGGTGTCCCAAGTGTTGGCACATTATGTCTCGAGAGGTGTGGCAACGGTCCTCGAGTGGAAACTACCCTCGATATATAAATTCGAGCTTACCCTCAGAGTCTATGGACAATTTGCAGCGTTAAACGACTGTCTCTACAGAAGTTCTTTCCATAAAAACTATAAGTACGTTTTGGTATCAGATATAGATGAATTTATCGTGCCGCGAATGCACAAAGACTTTAAGGAACTCCTCAATTTTCTCGACCCGCCCAATCCTTCCGGCGTTAGGAATCAATACGCGTCGTTTCAGTTCAGAAACGTATTTTTTTATCTGATGTACGGCGACGATAAGACGAATTACGACCCGGGTAAGCTTTACTTCAGCTTGAAAAACGTATATTTCGTAACGATACTCAAAGCGTTGTTAATTGTCGCAAAACTATTGTTTGTGCCACTTCATTTCAGACGTGCCGTACCTCTACCTCCAAGCAAAAACTGAACGAGTAGAAAATCCGGAGAAGCCCGATAGGAGGAGTAAGTATATAGCACGTTCTCAAGACGTGGTGGAGATGGGAAACCACTTTATATGGCACCATCGGCCAGGTACATCAGTATTTTCGGAAAGTGAGTTCGTGAACCCTACGACGAAAATCACAGTATAATCGTAGATTCAAGTTCTGCCGATGTTAGGTACTCACCTTCGCATTCCGACTCGACGTTCGTTTTAGGGTTCGAGCAATTCGTGGTCGACCCAGACGTGGCCCTTTCTCACCACTATCGAGACTGCGAGGCAGAAACTACAGGCTGCTACTTACGGCCAACGTTGATTGACAGAGCTGCACATAAGTATGTCAAGGATCTTGGTAAGCGAGTGAGACAAGCTTGTACAGATATATTTAAGGAATCCGGCTGCCCGGCTCCAACGGACTGATCTACTTCCAAAGAATTCTAAGGGCATTTGTGAAATCGTACGTTTCAATAACCCGAGCTAGGAGTTTTCAACCCATTTATATATCATGGATTGGAACCAGCATAACTTGTGTGCGCGGTATAAAGATGAATGAATGAATGATGATTTGTAAATAAAATAACACTGTATAGTTATTACGAATAAGAGGCTTTATAATTTATACTAAAGTATGTTATTATCCATCTGTAAAGACATTTATAAATTATAATTTTTCTATGTTAATGAAAAATTGAGCAATAAATTTCCGAATTCATATGCTTGATGCTCTGTGATAATTCGATTAATAAATAGTGGGCAATATTCGTATTGCGAAAAACAGTACGTGAGGGAATGCAATTCTGATTACCAAATGGCAATTGTATTACGGTCGAAAACAATTATATCACTCGCCTCAATGATAAAGTGGAATGCGACTAATGTGTCATCGTCTAAGATGTAATATATAGATTTTCTATCGACGCAATCTATCGTAAGAAAATTTGACCGCTATAAACAAGATTGTATACGATACATTTAAACGCGAACATTTGTTTTTGTCTGGTCTAAAGCTGAGCGCCATATGGAACATATTTTTAATAAAATTGGATAAATGTATTTTTCGCACTCTCTTTGTGTGAAGATTTCCCGTCACGTGACGATATAGTGCAAGGATCAGCGTTTATTTTTTATTCAACCTGTTCTTACCTTATCGTTTCATTTTTTTTCCACCCAACGGACAGAAAATACAAAATTCATATTTATATCGAGAAATCTCTGAGTGGTAAAAATTTTTTTTTTTTTTTGAAGGACCGTGTAAGATCCCACAGCTGGTCCAACAGAATATCGTGAGTTGCGGCGTTCGCGGCTCAGCTACCTTGATCCATGCCGATGTGTATACATATACAGGTATATTTTCAAGCAAAAAAGGATCCATATAATATATGACATGTGATTTCTTTTACTTATTTCCACCAAAGAACCAGGCAAATGCATAACAATAAGATTTTTCGAGACTTCGCATCGCGTTGGTGGGAGTTGGCAGATTGGAACGTCGTCGCGACGATACGATATGTAACACGTAGGCGAAATTCAAACAAGCTTTTACCTGTATGCACAAAGCGAAGAAAATCTAAGAAAAACGAGAGAAAAAGTTGTAGCTATACTGAGTTTTCAGCTGTAGCTTCAATGGAGTTGTCAATCAGGAACTCTCGTGAGCTCTCAGAAGCTAATTCAATTCACTTTTGTACATTACGTGATATAATAATTATACTCATCAAGATTTTGATCCCTGCACTGCACATTATACATGATAGTTAGAAAATCCTTATGTGAAATTTGTAATAGATTGTTATCCTCGAGGTGCAGTAGCACAGGTTGAACATACGGACAAAAGTCATATTATAATGAGATATGAAAGAAAAAAAAAATGATTACTTCGCCTTTGTCAGGCCATAATGACGCTTCGATCCTCGGGTGAAATCTGACCCCTGTTACGGGAATACGAATGGCTTTTCTCTACCTCGGTTTGTTAAAGGCAAAAGGCGTCAAGAAACACGGTATGTATTGGTTAAACCCCGCGGAATGCCGACGACTCATACCAGCTTGGGTGGCAAAATCCCGTGGAACTGATTCTCTTCTTGATCCCGCGATATCTCATTTCTTACGACAGGTAAACAGAGGGCTTGACGCCGATTAAGTGGCGGCGACACATTGTCATGAGCTGGCTGTGTATCACGAGGCGTGGAAAAAGCTGCAAACTTCATCACAAAGTTTTTATATATTTCGCTCCGCGGTATTTCATTCTCTGAAGCGAAATAACGTCGTGTGTTGTGCGTCTATTGGTGGAATACGGGGAAAAAAAATAATTTATTTATGCATTGTTCAAACAGGGAATTTACGGATTAGGAATAATCTATTTTACTTTTCAATTGCGAATCTGCATTGCAATCTAATTTACATGAAATTATTTCAAGCGGTTCTACTAGTGTTTCGATTTAAATTATCCGGGGTTATTTTAACGATTTTTTCGAAGTTGACGGTATTTGAAATAACGTAAAATAAAATGTTAGCATGATTGAGAAATAACAGATTTATAGAAAGCGTGAATGTGTTACATAAGGAAAGCAAGAGATATGACTTGACTTCAGTTGTTATCATGTATTTTCTTCTTTTCGATTACTTTTACTTTACAGAGTATTATTATTTTCATTGAAAACCCCTGCTTCTGGTTTCCCTAGAAATGTATTTCCCGTCGAAAAAACCTCGTCTATAAATAGCGTTCTGACATTACAATGCGGAGGAGAAAATTTTTACGAGATAAACCCGATGAAAATGATGGAAAAATTTGAAAATCTATAGATTTTTCAGAACGAATTGGTCTTGCGATGTTTTCACTCTCTGAATATCGCTGAATGTGTGTAAGTCTAAAGTTAAAAAAGTAAAGATTGAGTCATTTCTCCCGGGGCGCACGTCTTCGGCTTTTCCACGAGGTTCCAGATTATACGGTTAAGTTGACCGTCGACCTTCTGTCCCAGAATTTTTAGACGAAAGGTAAGCAGATAAAAGTTCAGTTAAATAATGGCACACCTCAACGATTTCTATCATTGCATCGTAAGCTAACATTCTAGAAATGGATCAAAGATAAGGACTCTCCGCGAATTTATTTCATTAAAATTTGCAAAAAGTTTCACGAATCATTTTTCCACATGCCACGTTGTGCAGGACAGCATTTGCCACTGATTAACTCTTGGGCAAAAAATTGACGAAACTACGGGTGAGAATTGGTTCCGTGTTCTGGGAACTATAAGAAGCGGAAATTTGTCATAATGCAGAGTTGATTCGCTTAATGTTTGTAAGATAAGGAGTAACGGTCCATTTTCACTTATAGACAGGGGATTCAGATATTGGAATTGCAATTGGAGTTGAAATTGTCCGGTATAAGAGTACTGGGAACAAATCAGCTGATACTGTACATAATTGCAAACGGCGTTGAGGAGCCGTCTGCATCGACGCGTCCCTGCCACGCGAAATTTTGCCAAATTACCAACCGTCCAATAAGTCGACGCGCAATTCACACTAATCTAACAGTGCCAGTTTGATCAATTTAGCAAATTAGACATTGATACGAAAAAAAGGCATTAATCTAGTTCAACAGGAGACTCGCTGTGAGCGGCACGAATTAAGCGTTCGCTATTTTCTTCTCGAACAATTACTATTACCTAGTATACGTACGAGTCTTCATTATTTTCATCATTTGATAATTATGCAACATTTTTTCATCGCTTGGAACGAGGAACTTTAAAAAATATGGATCAATTACTTGCTTTATAGTAACTGGACTGGTCTTGTATTCTTCAAACTGACGTCAAGTTGATCGTTAGGCAAATTCCGGAAATTAAAGCAGTGGTAGGAATCTGAAAAGATTTCACACAATTTTAGAAACATTTCCAAAGAATTGAGAAACAGGTTGAAAGTTCAATAACTTAAAAACAAAAAAGTTATATCGCAAATACTTGACAGAATTTACGAATCAGCTGAAGTTACCGACTATACATTAATTCTTACTTGCGTACATCTGGAGTTCAATCAACCGGATTTATTCGTGGTATAATTATAACAGACGCGCGGTATAATTAGTTACATGAATATGATTAGCTGGGGAATATCGACACTGACTAATCGAGGAACCGAATACAACCGATATTGGCTTTTGACGATTCCCACCGTTCTCCACGCGAGGATTTCCTCGGTCCCTAAACGCGATCCTTGACATTTTCGATTCTTTTGGCGTATCTGTAAACGATCGTTTAGTTGCAAACGAGCGAGAATACGCGACAGACAGTGGGCGAGAATCCGGAATCACGGTGATATCGGCGCCTCTGTCGAGCCGGGTCGACCTTCGGGACGAAAGTTTTTCCTTAAACGGCACATCGCCAGGAGGCGTTCAGAAATTCTGCTATCATCTTCTTTAATTTGTCATGCTTGAAAATTACTCGCCTCCCTCTCCGAGAGCTCCGATATGCTTTTACTGGTTTTATCCTACAAGTACACGCGAGGATGCTCCGTCGAAAAGTTTTTGCCCCTTTCCCGATTCAACCGCGCCCTTTATATTTTTCGACGTCACCGTGTCACCCGATTCCAAATTCCAGACGCGTTGATTCGTTATTGGAAAACTGTCGACCAGGCGGATAAATTTTGGCCATAAGGGTGAAAGACGCTTCCGTAATATTACACATATATATACATGTATATATATATATAATATATAACATATATGTTATAACAAGATCCGCGTCGCGTCCATCGTCCACGATTAATATCGTCGTTCCAATCGTCTCGCGATGTCCTCGGATGCTGAGGGCTTTCTCAGGATGTCGTTATCCTCGAAACAGCGTCGATATATAAACCGTGGGAGAAATTAAAACAGCCCGAACCGGTATACTGACAGCGATTGTGATTGATACTGCAACTGGAAGAAGTCGTTTTCAATCGCGACGATCTGGGGGAGAGGTTCGCCTTGTGTTTTATTGTTAAACGCTCATTGTTAGACAAGGATAAACGCGAGCCAGCAATAAAGCTGGATACACCATCGTACCGAATACGCTTGACGACAATTTTTTCCTTCCTCTTTTTTAACCCAAGGGACAGCTTTCAACTAAATTTCTGAGGTGAAAATCCGGGGCGAAAAGTTCTTCCGCTCAATCCGCCCGAGAGTTATTGAAATGGAACAAGTGATGTTATTTCGTTGAAACTCATTGAAAACTTTTTCGCACTTTCTTCTCTCTCTCTTACCAGACTGTTTCATTCCTAATTGGATTTGAATATGCGCGACGTAGTAGATTTGCGAAAAGCGGTTTAATTTCTATCCGGTATTTTTCTACTTTGATGTTAAGTAGTGGGTGGCTCGGCTTTCGTGAATGGATATAAAACCTCGGTTATTATCGCGAAACAAGGCTTAGGCAGCTCCATTGCACCAACGGATTGTAAATAAAACTGAATCCCTTTCAGGAAAGAAGAACCTTGAGGGATAAATTGGTCTCTCGGTATTGCGGTCTACGAGTCCTTGATAATCCCAGTCAAGTTATCGTTATCGTTCTTATCCGTAACTCGTAACTACAGGAAGTGGGAAAACTTCCCTATAACTTTTCCTGCACACGTATGCGAGATAAGAGAGAAAAAAGTGTTTCGTCATTTTCTCCCTCGTTCTCTCTTTTCTCTCCCTCTTTCTTACATTTGCTCAAACGTTTTCCAGCTAAACCCTATAATTGTATGACTTTAGGTTTCGCCGAGCTCTAGAAAGTCCGAAAGATAAGACGACGACGCAGTTTTTAAAATTCCTCCATTCAGAGATAAGAAAGAATTGACACAGTCGAAAAATTTACCGCCGCCATCGCAGCATTTATTTTGCCAGCAAAAATTGCAATTTCAATATCATCGGGTATCTAATTTCATCCGCAGCATCCTTCGACTCTTACAAGAGACACCGGCCAGACGGGAAAACCTGTTTGCACTGATTCAGAGTCTGACTTTGCCCGTCTTTTTTCACTCGATATCACGACTCCAAACCTTGTCGAGAGGGTCAACTGGAGCCGGATCGTTGACTGCGTTTATGGAAATGAATGTTGAATCAAATTCTGAATTAATCGCACAGAAGCGTGGGCGTAATTGAATGGACAGTCAAAAAAAAAAAAAAAAAAGAACGTAACATTCCTGGAGAAATTTTTGCACGCTAGTAAATCGTCGCATATATTATATCAAGTGAAGTAGGACCTTGAAATCTCATCACCTTAACTTAAAGCAGAGGGGAGCTGCGTCGTTTCCTCCCCCGAAATGTAAATGAAATGAAACGATATACTATTTCGCAGCCAAAGCCAATGGCATTGGGCACTTCTGCCTTATATTTATACCTACTGTTGAGGAAGGCAAGTGTAATTTACCTCACGCGCTCGGGAAAATTAGTCCGTTAATATTCGACAAAAATTTCCATAAAACACCCGTTACAAGATACACGTTTATACAAGTGTAACAGTTTGTATACGTGTAGGTTTAACGCGAGGTACGAACCCGAATGACTTTGCACGAATATTCAGAGGTTCATAATTAATTTTCTGTCAACAGACACGTATAAAATAAAGTCGTATTTTTTAATGGTATTGTTAACTACGTACTCATGCCTGAATAAACAGTTCAATTCTACGACGCTTCTCATTAATTGAACGGATTCCATAGCCTGGAGCTTGGGTTATTCACATTGCGTGGAATCCCTTCCTCATCCGTTGCTTTAATATCAATCCGTCATACTTTGGTGTATTGCGGTCGGCGTTAATCGCCCATATTTGCATACATATTACTACTACTGCTACGAACGAATCACAATCAGATGGAAAATACCCGCTTGCTTAGAGTTTCGAGCATCTTGTATGGAAGGAAGCTAAATCATGAATAAATAACAGGGATAGACGAGTCTTGAAAATTGTCGAGAAATTGTCGTTGGATCGTTGCACGCCACGTGAGACACGATTACAATTTCAATAAAAGTCCCGTCCGGGGTGCTGAAACTGCCACATCCTTAACTTTGGCAATTTTTGCGTGCCGACTGTGAATCGAGTGTCAAATACGTTCAGCGATAAAAGGAACGCGCCGCGGTCGGTTAGAAACGGCCAAAGCGAGCAGCTGTTGTCTGGCGATGACTAATCGATACGCAAGCGCGCAGGACATTAATGACAGTAAAAATAACGACGGGGGGACCTGTAATAATCGACGGGAAAGACGCGATAACGACGCGAACGCGGGAAAACGATATCACGTTATGAATATTAAGGCCCAGAAAACGTTGAACCCGAGTTATTAGGAAAGTTAGAACCATCGTTATTCGAGGTTTATTAGGTGCGCTGATTATATCCCTCGGGAGTATGCTGAACCATAAATTACGTATAATCCGAGGGTCGTCGAACCGAGGAATGACGACGCGTTTGTTTCTCCTTTCTCGAATTGTCCGATTTTTAAAAAGTTTTTCGCAGAAGGAGTTAGATAAAGACATGGCGTAATACATTATGAAAATTCTGATGCATTCCACACGTGTGTAATGATACACCGGAAGGACTCCGCGTTACGTAAATAGCAAAATAAATTATCATTCACCCAGGGTCCTCGGATACGGCGGAAGGAGTCACGAACCTGTAATTCATCGTTTCGGGGTAAGAGACCCGTTTTTATTAACTTAATCCGTTGCTCTATGGCTCTTCTTCGTCGGCGATTCACTCTGAAAAGCAATGGGCGTTCTCAGAGCGATAAGAAGAAGGAAAGCATTGAGGGAGGTAAATAATGGCAGGTGACAGACTCATTCCGCGGCAAAAACCGCGAGGCTATCAACCGCGGTTCATAAATTTGAGCAAAAAAGGACGCGTTGTAGTTGAGTGCCCAAGATTTTCACCATTGGAACTGCGTGTCCGGTCGATTTATTCGTTGCACTTTTGATAAAACGAATTCACGTTTCTTCTCTGACGGCACACATTTATTCTAAATGTTTTTCATCGTAGGGAGTGGAAAAAAAATCTTCAATGGTCAAACTGTTTTTACAATTCTCAGCACGGTTAAACAGCTTCCACTCAAGATTTATTCCCGTTGCGAATTAGTCGCGTCACGTTAAACGAACGTAACGAAAATCCACCCAATTTATCCGTAAGTAGGTATCGTTATTATCTTCAGAGAGAAATGGAGAGACGATGAGGAGATTCTCGGCGAATTGGGTTCATTATGCAAATACCTTTAGTTTTACGCTGCTGCAGCATTCGCTGCGCTGCATTTTCCCGTTTGCAAAAGTATCTCGCCCATGTATTTGCACAGCAATGGCTGTTCGGTCACTAGGCGATTTTTTATCCCAAGAAGCCGGGGATTCAAACGGGAAAACAAATAGGATTTCTGCGGGTACGATTGCAGACGGTACTGTGTAGTTTCTGCAGCCGTGACGTAAAGACTTGAAAAAGATGCAAATTGTAAGTACTTGGGAATTTGAAATTCGTTGAAAAACTCGTTTCCACACTTCTTCGAAATAGGCACAAACATATTTTTAAATTGCTTTCTGCGATACATAAAAAGGTGATTAACTTTCGGAATAATTACAGTTTTTTCATTTCCCAAAGAGATCAAACCGCGAAACGAGATGAGAAATTTTTCTGACCAAACGCGGAGAGAAGCTGCGTGGAATTGACTCTTTACTGCGAGCGGAGTTTTTCTTTCGTATGTAAATTCGATTTATCATACAAAGTTTGAAAATGTCTAAGGGCAAAGTTGCTCAAGCCCGGTTAAGACGAAGTGTTGCACAGCGTCTACACAATTGCTTTGCAAAGTCTGATTGGCTTGCGCTGGAGAAATTTTTATTTTTGCAAATTAGGGGTATTCCAAAGTTACGACTATGTATGTATATTGTATATATATACTCCGGGATATATGGGGAAATAATCCCAGAGTAGAAAAATCCACCAACCGCAAGTTTTGCGCAATTTAAAACTGTAGTAAAGAGTGACCGAGAAGACGTCTCGACACTGAAGCATCGTCACTTTTTATTTCACTGGATTTCTGTAACTCTTCGCTGTGTACTCAAGTTCACGTTGACCCAATTCGCGAAAATGTTAACAGACATGTGCCACCCGCACGAAAATTCGCAATCCTGCGGTCTTTATTGCTATATGACTCACAGCAGATCGAAATTTACTAGAAACTTTGTCGACTTCGTCGCAGGATTCATGTTGAAGCTGACAGGTCGGAATAAGAATAGAAAATGGTAAATCGTAAAGCCACCGGGCATGCAGCATAGTAGGCGACACGTCATCGACTGACTCGGATGTATTTTATCCGTCTTTCCCGAAAAAGATGAGAATGAAAAACAGCGCATTCGCTTCCGCTGTAATCATTTTTGTTGAAAAAAATTCTTAATATTTATCTCACCAATCTTTTTCGCGAATATCTATGACGAAGGACTTGCTTTTTAGTTTTTATTACACCTCTTTTGGCAATTTAACGAACACTGTGAATTTTAGTCAATATTTCACTGAATTACCGTTATCGCTGTGTACTCAATAACGTGATGTTTATCCACCACTCTGTATCGATAACTTATGGCAAAAGCAGCAGTGCAGCGAAAAAGCTTCGTGGAATGTAGTATTTTCACGTGACAATATCGCTCGCTTGCATTCTGTGAAAATTTCATCGCGGTATAAATCAAACGTTTGGAAATATATTTGATATTTTTTTCGTACACAGTGTTCAAAATTGTAACCAATCACCCGTTGAATACAATGATATTCTCAGACAATTATCGAATGTTATTCCAGAAATCAAACAGTAGTCTGCAAGTCTCGATTTAGAGTTAAATATTTTTATATTTTTGTCTGGGACCAGAAATCATTCACGTGACACGTATTACAGTCGTGGGAAAATCTATATTTATACAACAAACTCGGTTATCTATATCGACGTCGTTTATTTATCGCTTAGCTTGAATGATCACGCGTGATGAATTTTTTTTCACATGCATAGGCTCCCATAAATTACTATTAAATTTGTTACCAAATGCTGACGTAATCGTATAGGTAACGCATAAACCATATATATATATATATATATATATATATATATATATATATATATATATATATATATATATATATATATATATATATATATATATATATATATATATATATTATCATGTCTTCAGGCAGCACAATCAAATTAATTATTGCACAATTTCAAGTTTCCATACTTGACAAAACGGTTAAAAAATCGTTGTATACGTCTTTTCATATGCAACGTAGATATATTGAGAATATTGTACGGTAGATTATAATTGCTTACAGCTTATGGTGCAGTAATTTCGAGTCGAGTAAAACAGGACGACTATTTCTTCTAACAGCCTCAGCTAATTACGCCGAGAACCAACCTATTACAAGGTTTAAATTAACGAATAGTGAAGTACGTACCCAACGAATAAAGGGCCGTGAGTCTCTGTCCAATTCTGAGAAGAAGCAGCTGTGTATACTAATGATTTTATCCTGTAGTTGCAAATTCGTTGAGGCACGTCTTAATCCGAGTTTGAAATCGAAGGAGCGTACACAATTTTACAGAGGATGTCTCTACCTCTTTGCAAATTGCAACGCAGGGCATTTCGTTACGCGTTAAAGCATCCGCGTGAGATCTGCAACAATCTACTACTGTTCGTAAAATTCGGGTTTTATATCGAATAACGACTGAGGAACATTGACCCGAAGATTCACGGACCAAATTTCGTTTATCGAGTCACTGATCCCAGTCCGAATTCATCATCCGGATCTCGCGTATTTAACCAAAAACACAGGGAGGCGACAAACGATTCGTTCAAACGTCAAGTAGAGTATTAGCAAGTATAATACGTGTAAGCAAAAATGCGGGAAACGTTGGCTATTCTCCGTTTTTTCATTCGTTTACATTCGCATCCTAAACCGATAACCGCCCAATCAATTACCAAGCGAGTAAACGAATGAACCTTACGAAGCGGGGGCGGTGTCGATTACAGAAGAAGGTGTGGTCGTAAAATGCGGGGAAAAAGAAGAATCGAAAAAAAGGATACGATCGAATGTGAAAGACTGGATTTCCTTCGATATTCGTTGTATTTTGGTTCGAGAAAAATCAGTCAAAACTGTGATTCGCTGTGAAGGTGTAAGATTGCTTACTCGTGGAAAACGGAAAGCCAGCTGAATAAAAGGGTTTGCAGATTTACAAAATTCTGGAATTTAAACGAAGCTGATAAGTTGCAGGTCCTCGCCTACCTCCGTTACATATGTATGTGCGTACAGATCCTTAGATGGATTCTGACACATTCAAGGTCAACGTTGGCGTTTTTTTTCGCAAGTTAAACAACCGGTAGCAGACTACATAGACGTAACACAGCCTGTTATACTTTCGACGAAGAGCTGAATTTCTTAAGTGGCTTTGTTCATCCCCATGGTCCAATGCTCTTTATTTTTGCACTCGATTGATCGCCAGAAAAGAAGAGCTGCCAGATTAGCTGATAGAACTTAGCTCCAACTAGGCACAACATATATATTCGACTACGAGCGATTGTTTCCAAAACTTTTTTCATTTCTCCCTAATTTGCTCAGCTTTCTGACCGGCTGGTAGTCCCATCGTTTCGTGATGCATTTTGTATTTTTCTCTGAAAATAAAAGGAGGCCCTCCTCATTCCGACAAAAGGTATGCTCAGAGTATTTCAGACCCTCTTCATAGAAATGACACCGTTCATACCTTTTCGCGTAGTAAAATACGAGAAGATAAAATTCGTATTGTTTGTACCGACCGTCTGACATCAGAGGAGTTGGCCGTGGAATTATTTTCAGACAATTTTTCAGTATAAAGAGAATAAAATTTGGTTTATAGTCCGGGCCGCGTATAATGTTATACAGTATTTCGTAGTAAGTCAAGGTGCGCTCATCTACCACAATGCCTCGTCGAGTTTTGCCTCGTATACAACGCAGGTTTATGTTACCGGACGTCTAATTTGAGCGAGTCGAATCTCCGTTCTCGTCTCTTGTTATATTTGTTTTATTTTACTTTATTTTACTTGCTTTTTATACTTCAGCGTTCATCTCTCTTCGTTTTTTCTCTTCTTCCTTAGCCTTCCCAGCAATAAAATCAAACGACGCGGGTGCGTGAAACGAACTCTGGCGCGAATAAGGAGAGAGACGATGATCCGGGAGACTGCATCGGCGACGAAGGAAACGAGGCATGGTGTTTGCGCTGGCGCAAGCGGGAATCAGCCCCATCGCATGTCCCCCACCAGATCAAGATCCCCATGCGCTGGCCACGCGTTTCAGGGACGACCAAAGAAGTCCGATCAAATCGAACTCGGCATCGAGATCCGTCGGTCGAGGTTGGTTGGTCGGCACTCCCAAGGTGGATGCGATTTTTTTTCCGCGCCGGTGCCGTCGCGATTATTTCTTGTTTCTTGGAGGACCCTTAAAACCGGGGGATGTAGCGGGAAAACTGGCATCTGATTTACGTGAAAAGTTGAAAGTTGAAAGTTGAAAGTTCGCGTTTATACGAACATGTGTTCTAATCGCGTCGGTGGATGGTGAGATGCACGCGCCGTGATGATATGAGTATTAGAGTTTTTCAAACAAGTGGCAGAGCCGAGCTTGCGGCTTTGGAAAATTGGCCAGTTGTTAATATTTCGCGTGGGAGAAGGAGTGGAGAAAACACAACCGGAGATTTATCGGGTATAATCTTTTATCAACGAGCAGACCTTCGAGGCTTCTCTATTACCATACTACAAACACAGACTGGTTACCTACATAATCCACGACCCTGCAGACTGGCAAAGAAACTCGAGGCGATTGCATCAGAGCAACGATGTTAATTGAGCGGCGAAAAGATCGATGGTTTGATTTGACGCGCAACATTTTCTTGCGTTCTTTTTTTTCTATCGAAAACTTTACGCACGCTTATGTCGTCTATACATGCCTTATGACTATATTCACACGGTCGTCATGCTGATTCCCGAAACGCTGTTTATCTTCCTGTAAAACTTATACCAAGCCCGATATACACCAGAGTTATATTTTATACATTCAACGTTTAAATTTGACGCTAGGAATCCCATTATACGCGTATAACAGTCGAAGAAATTTTTTTCATCCTCTTCTTGTTTCGTTTTAGCAAACAGGAATGAATCATGGGTTTATCAATGGTTAAAAATAACGGAATTGTCTAGTTTGGATAGTTTCCCAGAGGAAAAAATAAGATCGTGACTATCTCTTTTTTTCTTTCACCTCTGAATCATATACGTATGTATATCAAGCTACTACTGACCACCTAATTTATAGGCAGACTACAGCAGCCTCATTTCAGAATATCAAAATATTCGTTCGGCATGTTTCTTTAATGCTATTATGATTTTTAGAGCAGATCAGGAGCGCGCGGCTTTTGACATATTTTATTCGCTAAAAATGGGGACAGGCGGCCGGAGAGTGAGGCAGTTAATTAAACAGCATAGGCATTATTTTTGAGAAAGAGATAGACGGAGAGAGAGAGAGAGAGAGAGAGAGAGAAAGAAAAACAAACTCATTGATGTCGCATGTCGACGATGGGGGAAATCGATGCGTTAGTCGTTAGAGCAATTTGTTATACCCAAAGAGCGATTCGATCGTGAAACGAGACAGAAGAGGATGACCCGACAACGACAATTTAGACGATTTATACGTATCCTCGGAGCGAGCGATATATTATTACACACGGGTATCGGGGTATTACCTATCAAAGAAACGCCGCCGATTTCGGTGCTTGTTACCCAACGATGAATGGTTGAATCGTTGTCCCAACTTCGGCATCAATCGTCGTCCGAATAATTCCGAAAGTATAACGCTTCTCTTTTGCTCCTTCGTTTACAGATCCAGGGATGTGTGAAATACCAACGGCACTCAGCCGTTATCCGTCCCGAGATAATCGGGAATCAAGAATCATCGGCATGCTCCAGAGGACGAACTAATGGAAAACAAATTGATCGTGTACGTAAACAAGGTCAAGGTTTTCGCGACGCGAACGGTATCCGAACAATACTTGAAAAGAAAAAACAATTAGCAAATGACGATGCGTTCGTACTGGCCAGATCATTAATCAATGATAGAAGAAGAACTGGAAAAACGATCGAACGACGCAGTACGTCTGAGCGTTTGAACGCGGCATCTTTGTATCGAAAAGATGTTTGAAAACGGAACGGTGTTTTCGGGCGGCTCGATCAGGGAGGAAAATGCTTCGGGTTGCAACGACTCGAGAGGGATCTGGAAGCTGGAAGAACCCTCGCGACGGGATCCTCTCTACGTCGTCATACCGATAACGATAATCTACGTGACGATATTCCTCACCGGGGTCGTCGGCAACATCTCGACCTGCGTCGTGATAGCGAGAAACAAGTCGATGCACACCGCGACCAACTACTACCTCTTCAGCCTGGCGATATCGGACCTGCTGCTTCTGGTATCGGGTCTGCCCCCGGAGATGTATTACATCTGGTCCCAGTTCCCGTACGTTTTCGGTGAGATATTCTGCGCGATACAGAGCTTCGCGGCTGAGACGTCGGCCAACGCGACCGTTCTGACGATCACCGCCTTCACCGTCGAACGATACGTCGCCATTTGCCATCCCTTCGTCTCTCACACTATGTCAAAACTCTCGAGAGCAGTCAAGTTCGTTGTGGCGATCTGGCTCTTCGCCCTCGGCCTGGCCGTGCCGCAGGCCATTCAGTTCGGCATCGTTTACAGCGTGGACGAGAACGGTACCGCTGTCGAGGAGACCGCGATGTGCACCGTCAAGTGGGTCATCCTCGAACATGCCTTCGAGTTGTCAACCATGCTGTTCTTCGTCGTCCCGATGACCATCATCACCGTTCTCTACCTACTCATCGGCGTCAAGCTCAGACGATCGCGACTCCTGACTGCCGTCAAGAGGACATCGATATCCAACAGCATCAACAACGGGGAAAGCGTCAGAGGCAAAACCGCCGCTCAACGGAACGTCATACGAATGCTGGGTAAGAGATTCGCATCGATACTCGAAATCGGGAAGGTGGAAGGGTTTAGTGAACGATCGACTTTTTTTACACATTCAGGATTAACGATATTCAGCTTGACAGTTGTGACGAAATAAATAAACTTTCCTTTTCGGTACACGATTCTCTGATTTTACTTCCGAGGATTCACAATTTCTTCACAACATATTGTGACTTTTAACGATTCCCGGCAAATTAACATCATTATCAAAGGACGGAGCGCAGAGCACAAAGTCTGTAGGTTGAAGATTAATTTTGAATAATGTAAAAATCAACCGAATTCTTACTGTCGATTATCCACTGACCATATCCACGTGGAAGTCAAGCGCGCGCGCGTGTGCGTGTGTGTGTGTGTTTGATGTCAAGAACCACGCGACGCCTGCATGTGAAATGAGTTACTCAACTTTACACAAGTGCACGAATTACCCGTAAACTTTGGCTCGTTTGCTAATCCTGCTTGAATTCGTCGTCAAGGCAATTATGCATTGTAAATCGGATTCTTGTGAATATTCAGGGGGCACCGAATCACGAATGAACATTCGCGCAATTAGGTAATCTTATCGATCGGGAGGGAGGTTTACTTCTTACCGTGAAGTTACACACCTCCTCAAGCTCGTCCGAAAAGGGTATTCGGCGCGACGAAGTTACGTTTGATGGACAAAATATCGTTCGTTGATTATATCGGATGACGTGAATGAAATTAAAATATAAATGAGCCATTCATTAGCAATTCAAACATGACACGTACAAGTATTAGTCAAGTTTAATCAAGAATCGCGATTACACGAAACATTGATTAACCAGGTTGTATGATTTTTCGATAACACCGAGCGATAAGAAGATTGCCGCAGTATTGCGGATGCGACAGAAGATAAATGAAAGTCTAATTCAGGACCATACATGACTTATGTTTATTCGATTGAAAGAAACCAGTAAACGGAAAGTTGATCGTACTGGACTAGTTTTTCACATCATTTACGGGAAATACAGCAGGAACCGATAATCGCGAGTCTGAACAAAAATCTTCAGAGTTTTTTATGTGCCACCAAATTGGGCTGGGTACGCAGAAAAGATTCGCAACTATGGAAATAACGGAAAGTAATAATTCGTTAGCGAAGGGGGAATCTGAATCTGATTAGTCGAAGTTGTAGATACAATTTCCCTGCTAACGTAGTATATTAGACAACGTAATGTATTATATCCTCGACGAATCACATTGGGGCAAAAGTTCGCAGGCGCAATTTATATCGGGCGTAAATATTGGCCGATCGCAATTGACCCAAAAAAAGTGGTGACAATAGGAAGTCAAATGGGAAACGAAAATCGAATACGGAATAAATGCAGAAAGTTCCGGCGCGGATCGGCCGGCGTGACGGATTACCCATCTCGATTCCATCGTCAACGAAATTGCCGGCCACGCGGAAATACCCGCTCTTCTTTTTAATCGTAATCAATCACCAATTCTAGCCAATTGACCTCATGACGTAATTTTTATCTATAATAGACGGAACGAGTATAAAGCACACGCGACTTTGACCCAGAAAATTGTAAATCGCGATCGATTCCTAGCAGCCGCAGCGGAATACAATGACGATGAAACGAGACTTGTTACCGCGACGGCAATCTTGCGATACGAAACATCGTAGATAGTGAGGCCGACGATAATTTTGGATCACGTTATATATGGGCTGTTTTGTCGTTCAATTTCCCCTGAAACGCGGGGATGAAAAAGTTCATGTTTATATAACTGCGCGTGTTTTCGTTCGTCAATAATTTCAGACAGACTTCAAGGCTGGGGAAAAATTCATAACTACCGGATGAGGAATAACGCTAAGAAAAATAGAAAAGAAGGAAAGAAAGAAGAAAAAAAACCCAGCCTTACTCCGATCGTTAGGGTATTTAATTATTCAGAAACGAAGCTTATATCTTATTCATAGCTGATCGTCGAGCAGGTGGAAATTCCGTGGAGCATATCGTTGTTAGCGTGCCGCAACGTGCGACCGGTTGCCGAGAAACGAGATAAGGCCGCATATTTGTTTACGAGAATCGTAAGCGTGACCAATAAATCATTGGTTATTGGGTGTTTTTGCCGCACCGACGGTTTCCAGGGGCGAATTTCTCCATTTCCAAATCTCCCAATTGTAACGAAAACCCTAAACATCAAGCGGAAACCGCCAAAGGTTTAGACCTTTAATCAGTATTAGTGTAATCCGTGATCAATTCCAACCTGCGCCACGCGTTATACCGACTAACACTGATCTATTGAACATCGGGCAGTAAATACGAATTAGAAGCACTGGATTTGTGCAACCGCAACTCGGACCTCGAGGCGCAAAACCAGGGGGATTTTTTCCGTCTGCCCAAACAGTTTCGTCCCATCGACGCGTCGAGAATATTCGATGGAATTAAATTTCCCTTTTTGTAATTTAATTGAAAGACGCAAACAAGTTCTGGAGAACAAAAATAAAAAAAAAAAAAAAATACAGACGGAATCGAAATTTTTTTAACGTTGTTATATTTGAATGGCATTTGATGACAAAAAAACAAAATATTTTACAGCAAGACGGAGAGTAACTAGCAATACAGCGAGGTGATTCAGAGAGCTTTAGGCTGCTGGGAGAGAGATCGATTGTCTTCCGAATTTCTGTCCTCGGGTGAATTTTTAGGGTCAGCATCTCAGAGGCTGGCTAAAGATAAGCTACAGGTTTAATTTACGACTCGAAGCAGAAAGTCGGGCGCACGTAAGTCATCGTAAAGCGCAACAAGTGCTGTTTAATCTGACGTTAAATCTCGCATATTACGATCGCAAGTAAACCACCATCCATGGTATAAAAATTTCATAGGAATAGTTTTTTCGCACAAGGACGCTTTTTTTATGTAGTAGAATTTTATTTTGTAATTCATGTACAGACGAATCTAATATCCTGCGATTTCACTTTATTCAACACCGCTGATTGCTGAAAATTCTCCGATTCCTTCGAAATGTTTACGGAAAGCTTACCGAGTCGTTGAAAAATTTTTAGAGTTGCATTTTTCATAGCATTCGGGTGTGTTGCCCAGATCATTTATAAATTCTAATAAGTAGAAATTGCCTGAAATTCGATCTGTATCAATTCGCTTCATAAAAATAACGGTTCAACAATTTCACGGATAAAGTGAAGATCGACTTATAAAATTCAGCATTGGGACAGTTCGAGTGTATTTCTGTACCTCGAGACTAAAATAATAGGAACGACAACACTCAGGACACGACACTGTAGCTAATAATGTTGTAACTATAGGCACGAAACGTGTTAAGCGTTGTATAAACGCGGGGCGTGCGTGTTTAAGGGTTGTCAAAATCGCATACTTCGGTTATTGCCGCGATGAGAAGGTTGGGGTAATAATTTTAAAACTTGGGGCTCGAAGTTGACAACTTTATACTTCTCACATATTCTCCTGGCTAGATAGTTCCCATTGCGAGATGTTCCAAGTGCTGTTAAACTTTCCTTGAGCACAGCCGTAAGTCTGGACAGTGCCGATAGCGTTTCGGTCTTGAAAAATTCTATCACAAGATGAAACGGGGCGAAAAAATCAACCGGTGTAATATTAATCACTTCGAGTGGAAGTAACTAATCGAATAAAAGCAAAGGCTTTATAACAAACGAAGAAAAAGTCTTGGGCTCAAAGGAAACGGTGTGAATGATTTGGCTTTCGGATACGTTCGTTATTAAAAATAATTGAAAACAAGGGGAGAAGTGAGTTGGTTGTTTCGTGGCTTATCCGTCTGTAGAAGCAAAATTAAATTCTGTTTCAAAGGTGCGTCGCGAAGTTTTCAGGACTTGAAGTTTTCGAAAATTACTGGCAATATAAAACTCTGTCTAAAACGATAAAAGTTCCACTTCTTGTCAAATGGCAATTGTGAGAAGCAGCAAAATAATCTGAATGTTTACGAATTGATTTAAAAAGAATTGGCGAATTCAAGTACTTCGTTCAGCGTGAATGTAAATTTAGAAATACCGGGCTTCTACGTTTAATGTGCAAACACAGTACCGTCTGAACAAATCAATTTCTGTACCGAGACATTTATACATTTATAGGTGTCCGTAAATTTCAACTCGGGCATGACTAGAAGCGTTTCTTGAAGCCATAACACCGGGAAAAATTTGAAATTCGGTAGGATTTCCAATTCGTTGCATTTCTTCGCTTGGAGTCAGGGAGGACTTTTTATTTTCGAGTAATTTGATTACAAGGATTCGGCTTATACCAGCAGAAACGGAATAAAAAAAATTTCACCAGACCCGCATCGTTATTCACCCTGGAGTCAGACTCGCAGCGTAAAATCAGGGTGAAATTTTTTGCCTTAAAACGTATATGCAGGATAACGGACTTTTCTCACATCGTAATGAAATAAAGTCTAAAATAACATCATGACTCGACAAACTGCTTCACACCGGAAATTATGAAAAATTTATATAGTCATCGGAAACACGGCGCCAGCGAACGAATACTTCTGAGAATTGAACCTTGTCATATCGTAGAAATTAGGGGGACATAAAGCCGCGATATTGGTAATCCGCCAGATTTAAGCAGCTCTGCTTCTTTCGTATATCCTACGCAAGTGTGATGAGGATACAAACGACCCCGAAAAACACGCCGATCTAAGTTTGAAAACAACCGATAAACTCAAACTCGGTTTCTCTAATAACCGCAAATCCGTGGTTCGTCCATTAACGCCGAATCCGAACGTTTTTTTTTTTTTTTTTTTTTTTTTTACCCACCTCTGCTGATACCGATTTGCGGAGGGCAAATCATTTAATCTTGACAAAATTGGAACTCGATGTGACAGAGAAATTCGTAGCAGCTCGTATCGTCGCGTCGTCTCGGTGACGATGAATTCACGGAGTCACTGGCTACTGAAATACGTTCTTGGTGGCAAAACGAATTTTTGAATTTGATGAATGGAACGGAAGTCGATGGCATCATTAAACAGCGTTTCAAAACTTTCTTGATAATCAAACGGTTTTTGTCTAAAGTTCAAACATTCTGAACATCGTTTCAACTTTTGTGAGGAAAATTGATTGAAGTGACACGATTCGAAAGGTTCACAAGGATTGGAAAGAAAAATGACCGGGCCGAGAGAGCGTTTTAAATTCGAAATTCTGCCCAGTTTTTACAATTAACTTCGAGTTCTTACATTTCATCGTCAAGTCTTATTACTCAACTTGCAGTTCGTCTTACGCGAGAACGAACAACGAGTGAATAAATTCAATCCGGAGAAAGTATTTCGTTCAACCCATCGCAGGCGTTAAGAAACGCAGAGAGTATTATCAAAAGATTTTACTCCATTCCGCTGACGCGGTGGATTCAAATGCCAGTGACAGATGTGCGCGTCTTTACAATTCCGAAGAAGGCGTGAGACTACCTCAGGGAAAAGGATCGAAGGAAGAATGCGATTATATCTTGAATTCATTTATTTTACAATATTTTGTCGAGGCCCTGTCGAGCAGATTTTTGTTAGCTGCGTACCGAGTAAGACAGGGAAAAGAAAAAATTCTGCCTCGGTAATCCGAGACGAAAAACAAGAGGTGGAAATTCGCTCTCAAGATACGTTTTCATAATAAATTTGTTGGCAAGCAATCGAGCCGACGGAAGTGATTGCGAAATCAATTTTCGAAAATTAGTATGTAGCGATGACAAAAGCGGCGGACTATAACTGTGCACAGGAAAGGTGATCGAAGATAAATTTCACCGTCATACATAGGGTATAAACCGTATTTTCATATTGTCAGCCAAAATTTGCACTACGATCTACGTAATACACAGAACACCGTATCTCCTTGGTGAAAAAAAAACGGTGGCGTTACGGTGATCGCACGGTGTTGATATTTTTTTCGCGAATCTCCCTTTTTGGACGAGGAAAGAAAAATAATTTAAAGATGCCGGAAGTCCGGCTTTTCCAGCGTTCCGTCCACCCCTGGAACCTCGGCTTCCTCGGCAAAGTGGATCAAGAGACGAAAACGTGTTTCCGCACTGATACGTGATGCCTGCCTGACTATCGATGCAGCAAATCCTTTCTCCGAACGCGGAAGCCGCTGATATAGGTGTACCACCGAGGATTGCTCGCCGACGAATGATATCCGTATCGAAAAATCCCCCTACGCGGTATCGCACAATAAGACGAGATAAGTCCGCAAACAAATGCTCTGGGCCACAGAGGATTGCTTCGTTTCATTTGAATCCTTTTAAGCGTGCCGGTTTAAGTTGACTTTGACAAATTGAGGAAACATGTTTAGATTCGTTCGATCGGCTTAGTGAAAAAAACCGATTCGTTTCACTCGGAATCGAAAAGCACGAAGACGGTACGATGCAAATTTCTGCAGACTTGTCCCACCTTATTTGACTAGTGAAAAATCAAATAACTTTAAAACTAAAGTAATGCGGATTCCAATGTCATTAAAAACTCGATCATCGAGTTTCCGCGATTGAAAATCATAATTGAGAAAGCCGTCGTCAAGTCCTTGGATTTAAAAATAAAAGCGTTTTTAAGACTAATTTTAAGTCGACGTCAATGGCAGGCTACCGACGACTCGCCGCACTTGCTTGTTGCTGTTAATTAGATTCAATTGTTATTTCCAGATTTAATCCTCGTTTCCGGATATTGCGGGCACTCCAAGAATTTTTTTTTCGACCGGACGTGTATTTTTTCCCTCCCGCTAAAACTAAGCTAGCCACGTCCGTTTGTGTTATTTTCAATGTTTTTACAGTGGCAGTCGTCGTCGCTTTTTTCATCTGCTGGGCTCCTTTCCACGCGCAGAGGCTTCTGGCTGTTTACGCCCAAGGTGCAAGCCAGGAAGAACACCATCCCGTTTTAGTCACCGTCTACACAACCCTCACGTACGTTTCAGGGATATTCTACTATCTCTCGACGACGATTAATCCACTCCTATACAACATCATGTCCAACAAGTTTCGAGAAGCGTTTAAGGTAGCTATAAATATCACACTCGATATCGTTGCGATTGATTTGAACTTGAATTACCAATTAACTCTGTCTCTTTCGGCGCTTGAAATGCACAATAACTACCACGATTAATTATTATTCATATGTATTATTTTATGCCGACTACTTTGAATCACGAAAATATGACTCTCGGCCCGCACGGGTTTATTGGTGGCTACTTTTTGTCAGAGGAGTAATATGCTTGTGTGCACCAGAAGCCTTAACGTAAGCGTGGATGTTCAAATATTAATGTAAAATAACGAAAATTTCAGTTTCACTCTTGTCTTTTCTTCTCGTCAATTTACTTCTCTATTTATTTAAAAAACTACAACGGTAACAACGGTTGAGGTAAATGTATTTACATACACTTTGTACTAGTCGAGGTATAACAAGATTAAAAAAGAAACGTGCAGTTTAACGGTGAACGCCTCCGTGCAAAAAATTAAGACAGTTAATTCGCAGACGATGCTGTCCCAGCATTGCGGCCGAAGAAAATCTCAGTGGAAAAGCAGCCCGCGAAGACCGACTTACAGTGCATTGTCACGTCGTGCGACGAGAGGCTGCGATTATCGACACTGTGATGCGAATTATCGGCAATCAGGATCGGTGTCCGTAAGCGAGGAGGTGCAGCGACCAGCGTTGAAACATCAGACAGCCTTGGACATGGCCGATGGCGGGATTGAGGAGATTTTCAGAAGAGAAAATGTCGAACCGGGGGTAGAAGGATCGCCGGAAAGGGTCACGGGGACTTCCAAGGAGTCGAAAGAAGTGTTCCGCAACGATACTAAAAGTTGCATCTCCAGAGGTTCCTCGGATTCTAGTCAAGTCACGATGACCACGTCGGTCAGCAAGAAACTCTGCAACGAGGGCAACAACAACGCGGCGTTCAATTTCGAGCATCGCGTTCCAAAGGAACACTCGTCGGAAACGAATCCGCGATCTCAGAAGACCGTGGTTCTTGGTGAGTGGTTTGATCTCTAATCTTTGATCTCAGCTTTCGATGCTCGGATAGTTCGGAATTTCAATACACTGTTTCGTGGCTCGTTCTTACGGGGAAAATCAATGCTCTAAATGAGTGTGGGGGGGGTATAGCAGGTTGGGGGGTGTCACGCGAATTCGCGGGAATCGGAAGTTTTGAAACTTGAGCGCTTTTCTTCCCTCTAGGTATTCTGGCGGACAGATTGCGGTTCGGTACGAGAGGATTGTTCGCCTCGGACGTGAAGAATGCCAGGCCCAAAGTCAGACCGGAAGTTGCTAGCGCGCCGCCGAGATTGAGAAGTGAGGCGAGCATAGAGAGCGCGAACACGATAAGTAATTCCAGTTTGCAGGATCTGGACGAAACGGAATTCACCGGTTCGGAACTCGCCCGGTACATGGGGGAGGTCAACTTTGACCTGATCACTTGACGATCGGCCAAACATTCTAAAGCGACAACGTCGTCCTTGCGGAGGTTCTCGCTCAGGGATTAAAGCGAAATTCATCCGGCGTGAAATTGGATATACCGGATTCCGTAGCCTCGAGTTGTTTCGAGAGGTGGAAATTTATTTGAGCCCGACCCACGACAACGGTGGTCAGTTCGTGAAAACGGGTAGAAAACAGGGGAAAGTGTGGAATCCGGTTTCGGTTTATTGGAGTTTGGCGCGTCACTCGATGCGTGTAACGTCCGGCTGATTGATGCTCGTCTGACTCAATTTCACGCCAAGTTTGTCGAGAGAGCGGAGGAAAACCGATACCGATGTCATAATCAGATATACAGAGTATCGTTCAGATTGAAAACAAAACGAAGAAGCGGTTAAATCTAGCATAAGTGGTATAAGAAGAATGTGGGGGAAAAAAAACTCGAAACAGTCGTGATGCTAATCCGAAACGATTCTTTCCACTCGCTGAAACTTGACGAGCTTAAATTATTATTATTGTTATACTCTGGATGTTGAGCCATTAAAATAAATTTGTAAACTTTCTTTTTGTAAACCTGAAATCCGATTTAATATTATTCTCAAAGTTTTACTGTAACAGCTTCAGAATATTGTGTGATGTTCTTCTAAAGCCAAAGTTTCGATGATGCAAGTAGAGTATAGAAAATTGTATTCGTTAAATTATCGCATCATGCGAAAACCGTTCGCGAGCTTTTTACGCAAGATTTTGCTAAACGCATTGAAAGAAGGAAAAATTTCCTTTATATTTTTAAAGCATTCACTAGTCCCAAAATTCCAGAACTCGTGATTAAGGCGGAGTCAATTTTTATCGAAATTATAAAAACTTGTATTAATATCCGACGTAAACAGAGTGTAAATAATTTATTTATTTTTATATGTCATTATAATAATAGATAATAAACAATTAAGCGGCAGAGCTGGCATTCGACCGGCGAAATTTCTGTATTTATTATAATAACTATAGTTATATCGGTCTGCATGACGTACCGCATAATCACGTCGTACGTAAGTATTATTTGTATGTACGTAGACCAATTGTACCCGTGAATGTGTTTATTCGTGAAAAATCCGACTACATTGTTGAATAAATTATACAATCAGCACAGATAATTAATATCTGAAATAATGCAGACCGATGATTTTAACACCATCCCACAACAAGATTTTCCTGTAATGAGTTACGTGTGTTAATCACGTTTAACAGAATAATCTCACACAGAAATTTGCGGTACGGTTCTATCGTGATATAAGCTAGAAAGATATCTTGCGATGTCAGCAAAAATACGCAATCACCGATTACGACGATTCGGGTCAGCATGTCAGAGCTGATAAATTCGGGGCCCATTACCTCCTCCGAGGGTCAAGGTCTCCGCGATATTAGAGTCGCCGAGATAAATAAAATCGCATGGAAATATTCGACACAAAATAATTGACAAGAGGAGCAAGTACGAAATATGTAGAATAAAAATTGGCAATAAGTGAAACGATTCGTAACTACTTACAAAAAATCACTCAAATCGTGTATCCATCGCAGTGTTTTTCGGTTGAACGTAATAAACACCTTGTCCTGTTCACGTCACTTGCTTCGTCGCCAAACTCTTGCAGTTGTCATCGTAAAGTGGTAACTCACTCACCAATCACAAAACTACGTACCGTCGAAATAATAACGATTCATTTCGGAGCACTCGGTAAGCGTTCGGTAACTGGACGACCGTCTCCTACGAAGTGTGCGAGTTGTTTGGGTTCAGAAATCGTTTTCGATACAAAGATGGCGCGCGTATCGAATGTTCCTACCTACCTGCCCTACCTGTTGATACTACGGATTATTTGAGGCGACGAAAGCACCGAGGATCAAAGCAGATTATGGAAAGGCAGAGAGGCGACGATGATAAGACATTGCATCTGCGTGAATAAGAATCAACAAATTTTATCTTGAAACAGTTTCGAGGCTTTGTTGCAGACAAAGGTTTGGCAAACGCTAATGGGAGTACGTTTTAAATTTTAACGTCGCTGTTGAATAACGCGTTACATGTTTAAGAAATCCCAATTAGGCGAAGACATAATAACTGCAGTTGTAAAGTTGGATTAGGCGTAAACTTGAAAGCAACTAATTCTCAAGGAGAAAATTTCTCGCCGGCTAAACGACGTGAACTTTAATGATACCACTGACTGTTTGTTTTCTCAATGCGATAACCATAACAGCAGTAAAATACAGTCGGTTACGCGGGATTATGAAACATGGGATAAGATATTGTCGGGAAAGATGTTAAAGTATTAACCGACGAATTGCGTCGGGTTAAAGATTTACCTAGGTTGTAAATTTATTCAAGTGTATTTTCAGTAATCCGGGTGATTGATCAGATACGCATAATTTCTCGACATATATTAGAAACGTTATTTATATTTTTCTGAACATCAGACATGTACAAAATTCGTAAAACGCATTCGGTAAAATCGTTGGAAGAGACCTTACAGGATTTCGATTGGTGTTTTTTTCTCTCTCGTTCACTCCGTTATTAGTCTTTGACCCCGCATCGCTTGACATCGTCTTCAGAAGTCCGTCTTTGGACGCTTGGCGATGTAGGCCTTGATACTAGGCTGGGAAACAACTTTGTCTACGAGACTTTTCAGGCTAGGGTAACCCACCAGAATGTCTTTGCCCGCCAAGTACGAGAGGAAGTTGCTGAATCCAGCGAAGACAATATCAGCGGCCGTCAACTGGAATGACAAAGTTGTGAAATGAACAACGAGAAGATTCAAGACGCGGGGAGAAGCTGTACGGAAACGCAGAGTGACGAAAAATCGGTTTGACGTACGAGAGAAGATTCAAGGTCACAACAAGATAAAGTGGCGCTAATAAAAAAAAAAAAAAATAAATAATAAAAAAACCGGCCGTGATTAGAAAACTGACTGACGCACCTTGCCACCAACAAAGTATCCTCCGTTCTTCTTAACGGTGGCCTCGAACTTGCCCAGGTAGAAGGCGACCTTCTGGAAGGTTTCAGCCTCGGTGGCGGATTTCTGTGCTGCATCGGCGAATCCATATTTTGCGAGCACTAATAAACGAGCATATCGGAATGTTAGAATAGGAGGAAACGGGGAACGGTTTTAAATTAGACGACTCGGTCGCTCGCACTCACCCTGTCTCAGGTCGCTGATGGTTTCCAGGGTGGCGTCAACCTCGAAGGCCTCGAAGTCGCTGCTGCCGAAGAGGTTGAACTTCTTGGCAAGGAATCGAGCGATCGGGTTGGATTGGTAGAGCGTCTTTCCGTCGACTTCGAGGATCGGGAGCTGTTCCAGAGGGGTCTCTGCGAAGAGAGTGACGACTCTCGATATATCGGCGAACAAGACAAAAGGGAAGAGGAAATCGGAAATAGTTTCTACTCACGGGACTTGAATTGCGGCCAAATGTCGTGGGTGATGCGCTTGTCCTCGAATTTCACGCCACCGTAGCTCAGGAGGAACCTGATCGGCTCTCCAAGTCCGGCAAGGTTGAAGTAAGTCAGTTTGTAGTTCGACATGGTGGATTTGGACGAATGGTAAGACTCTGGTTCTTGAAGACGCTCTGGCCTCGCTCGATGCTCACACGAAATGCGATCAGACTTGGGGAGATCTCCGTTATATAACAGTGTCGTTCAGGCCTTATCGGACTCGTTCCGCCTGCATGCATTTAGTTTTGTCTTATCTACACCCGCCACAGTGGTTAGCTGTTAAAAAAAAAAAAAAATGAGCCGATGATGAAAAATATCGCGATTAATTCAAGTACGCGTGGATAGATCGCGATGGCTCTTATTAATGTCGCCAAAAACATACGATTTGCGATAATACTCCTGTTTTCTTTTTTCACATATTACATCGTTGCATAACCGATAACAGCGAGTATTGCAATATATGCGGATCCCATGTTGCCGGGGAATGATTGAATTGTAATTTCAACAACTGGGCGAAATATTACGACCTCGGTTACGTTATTATTAGTTCCTATTAAGTTGGATGTCAAAAATAAACGATCGACAATTGTTTCCCAAAATCACTCAATTCTCGCAAGCTTCCATAAAGATTAAAACATAAGTTTCTGTTACGTAGAAATGAGGAATTTTGATGAATTGTCTCATCGCGAAATTATTTAAAGGAAGAAAATGCATGTGTTTGGCGATTAAAATTAAACTATCAAATCTTTCTCTCTTTCTCTTTTCTTCGCTTCTTACGATCAAACAGGCTTTTTTCCTAGGTGGAAATCACTGATTTTTTGTTACATGGAAAAGATTCATGTCCAGTTATTCAAGACGAAGGTTGGAAGTAATGTAATCGAATTAGGTATCCGTATACCTTACAGACAGTAGAGTTTTATCAGACAAATATTATATACACTATGTTTATACCAAAATCCTTGCCTGTAACGAATGTTCTCGTGGATTTCACATGCAACAAAGCTGATCCATTTTTGCAGCAATATTTTGCAAAAATCTACGATAAATTTTTTTTTTATCGTATTCGCACGTATTTAATCAACTGTCTTCAAGACTTTCTTAACTCTCTATTTACCTTCGATCGTAAAGATGAAGCCAGTGTCTGGTTTTCCGTATTTTATACGTGGTGACTGCGTCAAAATCGATTCCTTCTCGACATATCAATTAAGAATTGTGAAATCTAGTAAAGGTTACGGATTTCACAGATGCGAAAATTTTTGAACTTTTCAATACTTTCTTTGGCCTCTCCAGATCCATTAACGACCAGTTTGGGCATCGTGCAGCAGAACGAAATACGCAGTTGAAAAAAAAAAAAAAAACTTGTCCAATCAAGTTCCAATCTTTGTGGAAAAAATTCCTCTGAATCTCATTAAAATGTATAATAATGTTAAAGCGTAAACACAATTTATTATATTCTGACAGGATTAGACACGATGGAGCGATGAAGCATTTACTTGGTACGTCTAACCCCAGCGAAGGGTCAAAGACCGATAATCGAATACGCGGTGGGTTCAACGATTACAGCAGAAACGAGATTCTCGTCATCGGGCGTTATTCACGCTTTACACGCGATTACTTCTAGCTTATTATATAACTGCCGAAACAGAATTTCATGGTTATGAAAAAACTACTACGCGGGCATAATTTTTTATAAAAATCAAGCACGGTGAATTTTCTGTGTAATAAATTGAAATCCTTTTACTTTACCGAACTTGTCAAGTTCTTACAAATTCTTGACAGCATTTAACATCATGGTATCGCATCTCCATTAGTAACGGAATTTTCCAAACGAGGAAAGTTTGAGCATTGAGAAAAATTTTTAGCTACGGTTACTGTACTGTCCTTAACTATAAGTATTATCCTTTTTTACCTTAACTGGGAAATTTAATTCTGGGTATAAAATGAAAATTAGTTTCTTAGTTGTGACTAGAAAATATAGCGTGCAGTGTTAAAACTATTCTTTTCGGATATAGTCGCACGTAGTTTATTTTCTTGCAAGTATTTCCACTATTCAACGCGGCTGTGATAAGAAAGTAACGATGAGGCCTTATTTAGCTGAACAAACGTAGAAAGGTAAACAAATAGATTTAATATTGGAGCAAATAGAAAATCTAGTATTGATAACTTAATCACATTAAATAGTTGCTTGTACCATGTACTTATGCAATTTCAACAATATTCAACACGTCATTGTCAAGATACGCATTTTACTATTTTCTAGTAACTAGAAAAAGTAAAGAAATTCTTCTCAGTGTGGGTGTACAGATTTTTAGTTCTCACAGAGGGGTGATGCAATTGTATGTTGGAAGGTAGATGAACATTGATCAAAAACTCGTTGGTCAGTCTGATATGAATATCCAATATTATAAAATCAAATTTTCGTGCAAATAAAGCAAATCTCGTGAAGGACGGGAAATAAAACAAAATCCGCGAGTCGCAGACTCGAATTCGGCATATCTTTCTTGCTTTCTTTATTAAACATTGCTAATAAAATTGATCGTGCAAAATGCGTGTTATAGGACGAAAGAATGTAAATCGTTTGCAAAATAAAAAGCGCCTAATTCTAGTTCACATTTTTTGATGGTTCGAAATAACATAATATTTAGATGAAAAAAACCTAGAAACTATCATGTGATAATACTCCGATTCGTTCAATGGTTCGATCAAGTAGTTGTTACCGGCTGTGTCGATGACGCGTAAGCTGATTTATTCTAGATTTAGAAGAGGTAATCAATACGAGCTTTCAAATCCCGTTCAGTATTCCGTCACCGGACGCTTAGCAATATAAGCTTTGATGGCAGGAAGAGCCTCAACTTTTTCAATGACGCCCTTCAGGTTCGGATAATCTGCAAGGTAGTCTTTACCCAGCAGAAAGGCGAAGATGATATGGAATCCGGCGAAGACGATGTCTGCTGCTGAAAGCTGCAACGATAAAGGTCAAAACAGTTTTGTGACTAAGAGGGTGCAAAAAATTCAAAAAGAGCAACCAGCGTTGTTCAATGTTAACCGAGAGGGAAATAATTTAGTGAATTAACGTGTCCATTCCCAATAAGATGCAGGCTTTTACAGCAATCCACTGTTTGATTTACAGAAATACTTATTACCTCAAAAATAAAAAAAATAATACACAATTTACACGCACAACGATGACATAATTTTTTCAGTCAAATTCGCAGCAATTTTGGCACATGAAAATTTCTAAGACCATTCGTGAATGTAATTACAACATAGCGATAAGTAAGTCTCACATTATCCCTGTAATTCTGACTCAAAAAAAACACTTCAAATAAAATTACCTTCGCGCATGTATATACAACAGATCATTTTTGTCGCGTGTTAAGAATCCCAATACTACTTCTAAAACCCTCGTTACCGTGAAGTAATCCAGAGTACTTTTCGATATCTTTTTAATTATTTTCAGGTTGAGAAACACTGATTGCAAGTTGAGCACCCAGGAACTCTTTAAGGTGGACTGTCAGTGCCTGAAACCGAGGAAGCGTGGAACCTACCTTGCCGGCAACGAAATATCCGTCGTTTTTCTTCACCCACGCGTCGAGTTTGCCGAGATAAAAAGCGGCCTTCTTTTTCGTCTCTGCCTCGGTGGCCGCCTTCTGCGCCGGTTCGGAATACCAGTACCACTTGGCAAGCACTAACAGAACGTAAAGCGAATTGGTTTGAACAATTCGTAACGCACGATAGAAACAAATATCGAATATTCATTCCAAGTTCGAGTATAATCAGGATATACTTACGTTGTCTCAAGTCGCCGATGGTTTCGAGAGTGGCATCCACGTCGAACGCCTCGAGATCATTGCTGCCCAACAGGTTGAATTTCTTGGCAAGAAAGCGGGCGATAGCATTGGACTGATATAAAAACTTTCCGTCGACTTCGAGGACCGGAACTTGTTCCAAGGGCATTTCTGAACAGGTATACGACAGTTTGAAACATGGACGTTATATTTGCACGTGAACTGCTTTCAGATAACGGAAAAGCCCGTTCGGAGATTTGTCGTATTGGACGAAAAGTCAATTTCCTACTTACGTGGTTTGAGCGCCGGCCAAGCTTCCTGAGTTATGCGGTTATCCTCGAAGTCGATGCCGCCGTAGCTCAAAAGGTATCTAATCGGCTCGGCGAGACCGGCGATTCCAAAATAAGTCAACTTGTAGCCCGACATGGTGTCTAATAACGATGCACCGAACCCAAGATAAGAGATTAACGAGCAGAGTTATTACCACTGTTCCGTTGACGTTCCCAACTCGTCGTCAGCTTTGATTCTGAATGCCGGCTACGCGTAATGCGCCTAGAAGCATCGAGAAAGGACGGACGGAGCGTGGCGTAGATCACAATTTTTTCCACTCTTCCATCCTTGTCGACCAGCCGTGGTAGGTGATACACCTCGCCTCGTTCTACCGTCCATTTATCCCCACTTTTGAGCCACGTTTGTGTCGGTGATCAGCGCCGGTTACCGACAGCCAACATGCATACCTATGTAGTCCGACGACTACTCGTATAAACTTACATCAGACGGTGCGAATAGTACGGTCGAATTTACACAAGCATTTATGAGTGATCATTTTTTCGGAGCAAAAAAGAAACGAAGAGTTGATGAAACGATGACAAATGATCATAATATTATTAAGTGATTGAAATTTTTGCACACGGCAAAAATTTATACGTCATTTTATGTTTTATTATTATCCAAGAACGTAACAATACTAAACTGCTGAAATCTGCGATAGGAAAATTTTATCGCATTCGCACGTATTTAATCAGCTGGCTTCAAGGCTTTGTTGACTCTCTGTTTACCTTTGGCTGTAAAGATGAAGCCAGTGTCCGGTATTAAGTATTTTCTTCGCGATGACTGTGCCGACATCAATTCCTTCCTGGCGTACTGGGTTCCACGGTTTATCAAATAAGGGTCTTGAAATTGTTAAGATCGGAATGTGAATTCATTCAAACTGTACATTTCGCACGTATGGAAATAAATGGTGGATTTTAATTCCAAGCTCGAATAGAATCGGAATAGACTTATTTTGTCTAAGTCGACGATGATTTCGAAAGTGGCGTCTACGTCGAACGCCTCAAAATGTCATTACTACTTAGTAGACTGAATTTCTTGGCAAGGAAGCGAGCGATAGCGTTGGACTGATATAACATTTTTCGGTCGATTTCAAAGACCGGAAATTGTTCCGAAGGGCATTACTGAGCAGGTACACGATAAGGTGAAACATGGACGTAGTTCTTCTTACAGAATTGCTTTCAAATAGGGAAAAGTCCGTGCGAAGATTTGTCATGTTCTACGAAAAGCCAATTTCCCACTTACGTGGTTTGAGCGCCGGCCAAGCCTCCTGATTTATGCGGTTATCCTCGAAGTCCATGCCGCCGTAGTTCAAGACGTATCTGATCGGCTCGGCGAGATCGGCAATTGCGAAGTAACTCAACGTGCAGTTCGTCATGGTGTCTAATAACGACTCACTTGATCCGAATTATTCGCGCTGTTTTCGTTACAAATCTCAACTTCCTGGTATCTCTGATTCTGAGTGCCGGTTACAAGTTACGTAGCTTCATTATCAGCGAGAAAATATGGACAGACTGTAGCTTGGATCAAAACATTTTCAGCAAAGATCATAAATTTTTTTTCTTTTCCGTCTTCGTTGACCCACCATGGTAGTCTATACACCAAGCCTCGTTTCTAATTGCCTTTAATTATTCCCACTTTCGAACCACGATTCTGTTGGAGATTAGCACCGGTTACGAACGAACAACATGTATACCTAACTAGTCTGATATTTACTCCTATTACCTGACTATCAACGTTGCAGTTCTTCCTTGAGCAATCGTTTCATTACAGAATGTTCTTCAACGCTCATTCCCCATTGAATCCGTAGGTCTACGAATCTGTGATTAGTGTTTTTAGTCGACCTTACACAAGCATATCTGAATGATAATTCAAAAAGAACGGAGTGGTTGATGCAAAGAAGAGAATGATTGACAGTATTATTGAGTATTTGGAATTTTTACACACGATCAAAATTTCTGTGTCAATATATCTATTTTTACTATCCAATAATGAAAAACTTGAACTTACGAAATACTTTTACAGAATAACGTGAGATTTTGTCGATTTGTTTTGTCATGAAATTTCGTTCACAGCAGTTTGTGCAGGGTTAGCTCTTGCATGTATAATCACAGGCTCACCTCTCACAATGCCCGCCCCTCAATGAGCTTCCCAAACCATCTTAAAAATATTTCATAAAATTTCACATAAGTGAGACCACAATGCTTGTGACAAACAGATGTCGCAATTACGTGTAACTGTGATTAACGATTGATTGCCAAAAATACAATTTCATTGCCCTCCACCATACTAAATTTCACGCGTATCACCATCACGTGGTCAAGATTTGCCCCACCTCGGTCCTCACTCAAGTAAGCATAATGGTGTTGAACGACGAACAGTCTTCACCGTCGGTTTCCGTAGACCTCACCAATTGAAATTTGAAAGAACGGTAAACAGAGTAATTGCTTGAATATTCTATTTATTGTAAGCGAAATCTTATGTGCCAGACATCTATCTGTTCAATCGATATCAAGCGAGTTAGTCTTCTGACGAGTGTTGACTGTTATTGACTGACTCCAAATACTACGTTTCTTCTCCATTATTCTGCTAGAGATAGTCAGTATTTCATGAATATATACGATAAGCGCGTGCACATAGTCAATGTGATATGATTGTCCTTGACAGCTCAGTGGTCGGTAACCCTCAGTGTTATCAACCGACGATGGACGCGAACCGAACATGATTTGAAAAAAATTGAATATTTTTTTGTTCCAGTGTTCTGTCGCAGTTAAGATGCCTACATATAAACTGACATACTTTAACATCGTGGGCTTGGGGGGCCCGATTAGATTTCTTCTGAGTTACGGCGGCGTCGAGTTCGAGGATATTCGTATCCAATATTCGAATTGGCCCGAAGCTAAGCCAAGTCAGTAATTATTTTATTGTAGAATTTCGAATGACCCCGCATTAATGTTAGCCCGAATCTTTTCGTTATTCGATTTTTCCCAGAGTTGTAGATATCGCCGAGTCGTGCGACGTGTCGATTGGATACAGATAACGCCGCACAACCTCTTCAAACCGTACTAATCGGGATTGATTCGATATTTCAGAAACACCTTTCGGCCAAGTACCAACTCTTGAGATAGACGGAAAGGTCTACTACCAAACTTTACCGATTTGTCGTTACCTCGCAAAGCAGTTCAACCTTCTCGGCAAAAGCGATCTGGACGCTCTGGAAATTGATGCCGTCGCAAATACTGTGCATGATCTCAGAAAAAGTAATTCAATATGTTAATCGACTGGCTATCGCACGACAAATTAGACATTTCCGAATTCTGGTTTCCGTACCGATGATCCGATTTTTATCGTTAGGTCCTGTGTTATTTTCCAGTGGTATCGTTGTACTTCTTCGAGCAGGATTCGGCCGAAAAGGCAAAGAAAAAGGAGACCCTGGTCACCACGACGCTTCCCTTTTACCTGAAGAGGTTGGACGATACAGTAAAGAAAAACGGCGGCTATTTTCACGGCGGCGAGGTAAGCTTCGAAGAATAGTTCCTCTCTGAACTCAAGCCTTGGTTGCACGATACACGCTTTCGCTGCTTCAATGCCATCTTCTCTTTCCTCTCACAGCTTAGCTACGCGGATTTGTTCTTTGCCGCGGTTCAGCATAACATAAAAGGTTTCATGAAGAATGACGTCTTCGAGGACTATCCAAACTTGAAACAATTGATTGATAAAGTTCACGCCTTACCTAAAATCGCTGCGTGGTTGGCGAAAAGCCCGAAGACCGATTATTGATATGGAAAGAAAACCCAGACTTTGTTACTAAGTTGAAAGATTTCAGTATGATTATACCTTGAGATAGTGTGTTGAAAAGTATAATAAGAACGTAATGACAAAATCGTACACTTATCATTTCATAAAAAATATACCCCATGTATTTCAGACAATAGATTGTCTTCTGTGTTAAATATATCAATTTCTTTAACCTTTCTTCCGCTCCAGCAAACCTCCTTTTCGTGTGTTACTGACCGATAACCTAACAAGTCGCTTCCTTCACGGCTTTTATATTCAATGAAATTTATTCACCCACTTTTATTGAGTCGTAGATCACCGCCTACCTTACACCACTGAAATACATATTATCTCGAACCAGAGACGTGCCTGAGTTATTTTTCGAATTATACATCGCTCGGATGACATTTTGCTGAATACATTGTTACGGAAATATGATGCACATCATTTCCAACTTCCGATTACAAAGAAAAAAAAAAAAAATGCTAAAATACAAACATACGTATTTCAAACTTGACAAGGCTGGGAGAACCGCAGTTGTGTAGACCTAGAAGTGTATAATTTGTGCTCGTGGTTGAATTTCCACATACAGTGATGTATTATGAATTAACAACGACTTTTTCAAGTATAAGAATTATTATCGAAGGCTCGGTGTAAAAAGAATAAATAAATATAACACTATTGAGTAATTCACATTTTCGCATACGGCAACAGATCGTAGCCCAATTTATTTGTTTTTACTATGCGAATACATAATTATACTGGCAATTTCGATGGAACGAGCTTTGCAGGTTTCACCTGCTTTGTCAACATTTTATACAAACGCAGATATCCTGATCCGCATGCCATTAAATTTCAACATAGCGTTTTCGGCCGTTTAGCAATGTGTGACTTGATACCCGGTAGAGCATTGACTTTCTCAACGAGATTTTTCAGGTTCGGATAATCTGCGAGGAATTCGTTTCCCAGGATATAGCTGAAAACGTAATTGAATCCAGCGAAAACAATATCCGCAGCCGATAACTGTAATGGAAAACGTTGCAGATGCGATTATCTTCCGCTGTGGCTTCGAATTACATGATAGTCGATTACAGCTTGAGTCGCAATAAGTCGTGTTTAAAAAATACTCGCAACAAAGAATGTCGAAGTTAATTGAAATTACAAAAATTGTTATTATAATAGATGAGAGTTTCTAATTGACAAAAAATGTCTACCCGTTCCCACAAATTAAATGAGACTGTACATCAGTCTGTTGCGTGTCGACCGTTTGATAATATCAACCTTGAACTTACCTTCCCACCAACGAAATATCCGCCGTTTCTTTTCACCGAGGCTTCAAGCCTGTCCAAATAAAAAGCCGCCTTTTTGCGAATCTCCGCCTCTTTGGCGATTTTATTTTCCGGAGTTTCAGCCCAGGTCCAATTGAACAGTACTAGAGAATAAGAATGTACGACAGATTTTAAAAAAATCATGAATCTAAGCAGCGTTATTCGTTGAAATTTGTCCATGGCTGCACTTACGACTCCTTAAATCGCCAATGGTTTCGACATGAGCGTCGACCTCAAAGTGTTCCAATTCACTACTGCCGAATAATTTCAACTTGTTAGCGAGAAAGCGAACGATCGCGTTACTCTGATACAACGTCTTCCCGTCTACTTCAAGAATCGGAACTTGTTCCAAAGGTGTCTCTGACAATGAGGAAATAATTTTCAATGTTAAAGTTTGCTTCGCTCCATTTGAAATAAAAAAAAAAAAAAAAAATGATTAGTTTCGTTGAGCAATCAAAATCTCATTTGACACTCACGTGGTTTGAACACTGGCCAATCCTTTTGAGACAAACGATTATCCTTGTAATCGATTCCACCGTAACTAAGAAGGAACCTGAGAGGTTCCGCCAGCCCCGCGAATTCGAAATACGTCAACTTATAATTCGACATGATGTTTCTCGCGTTGCTCTACAGGTTTTGACTGGGTTAATCACACCTCCGCAAAAAACTTCCGTCTCACTCGACACTTGAGCGCTATATGCGGTTAAAACTGAGCTAGATCTTAAATACACCGGTCGATCTATCCGATGATAATGATACGATATCGTCTGTGCCTACAGATATCACTTATTATAATGGAACACACGACTGACCATGAAATGTTACGTGGATACGAATATGTAACTACAAATAGTCATCCATTCGTCACCTCGTGTCTGCGATATTTGTAACACTCGCTGAAGACAACATCAACACCGACTGCAACAGTGCAAAAACTGTGACTTCTACAGGTAATATCTTGAAGTGACCAGTCACGATGACTGAGCTGGTTCCGCGATGGAAAGGCAAGGAAGGTACAGAGATAAAATTTACGTAAGACATTGTCATTGCCTAATAAATAATGATTCGTCGTAAGCTTTGCGTGACTTTGCTTGCTTTGTTAAAAAATTATGAGCTGTAGGATTTCACAATTTTTATTACATTCGTACAGTCTATTGGTAAAAAAAGGTAGTAATTAAACTTGACGATGAGCTGATTGATTAGAATTTTGTTTTCGGACGATTGGCCAAATAAGACTTGATGTTCGGTAGATTGCATACCTCGTTGAAGACATTTTTCAATTTGGGATGACCCGCGGTTATATCCTTTTCCGCCATGGAGGACATGTAATCATGTAACGAAGCGAAAAAGATGTCCGCCCACGTCAGCTGCAGCAAAAGAAACCGAATGCGGTTAGAAGAGAATCGTGACAGTACGTGCCGAAAATAATTTCATTTGTGCAAGCAGAAACCTGCCTTTTTGCCCACGAAATAACCGCCGTTGACGTTCAATATCGCTTCGAACTTGTCAAGGTAAAATCCCAGTCGTTCAAACGCTCTCTCTTTCAAGATCGGCGTCCACTCGGGTCGAGTGTTCCAAAAATAGTTGGCCATCTCTGAAGAAAAATTTCACGTCGCGATTAGTTTCTCCCGTAACAATTCACCCTGTGAAACACATCCGAATTGCATTTACCATGTCGCAGATCATTGATGCTGTTGACAGCACTGTCGATCTGCAGTGCTTCGATATCGTCGCGGCCATAGACGTCAGATTTCTTAGCGATAAATCGACAGATCGCTAACGACTGATTATATTTTTTCCCGTCGATCTCTAGCACCGGTACTTGTTCCATTGGCATAACTATAGAAACGGTTTAAACCACGACGAATAAACTATATTTGAACCCCGTGGATCGTAGAAGAATCGGTCGCATTTTACTCACGTGGCTTGTATTGCGGCCACTCTTCGTCGCTGACCCGTTCATCTTCGAAATCGATACCGGCGTAGCTCAGCATGAACCTGACAGGCTCTCCCAGGCCCGTAAAATTGAAGTAAGTCAACTTGTAAGAAGGCATTATTCACAAATGCACAGTAATAAACCTCTGAAGATGAGCTCTGGCACGGAAATATTTGAAAAATTCTAGACTCTCTCGCAACTTGTCGAGCACTGAACTGCCCTCGAGACTTTCACTGTATAGAGTAGCCAGCGAAGCTTACGATTAGTTTGACCTCAAACGAACTCCCTCTGGTTAGACTCCATTGGTTGCCTCGGCGAAACAGGCAAATTATAAATAAACGACGAATCGTAGAAGAGGATTGAAGCTAGCACGAAAGTGAATTCCGTTTTAATAAGAGAATTCAGAAATGAGCCAACCGTCTGGGGAAATTCTGAGTCAGGAGAATACGATTAAAACTAGTGAATGTTAGAAATTTGAATTAGGACGCAGCGTGCAGCACGTTCACCGTGCGATTGAATCACATGTGAAAAAACTTAACAGTATTCCACTGTTTGCACGGTCTTGACTGTTTCTGGTACTGTTGTTTACGTATGCGTTGCTTGATATTCACCCACCCGACCCAAAGACCACATGTTGCGTTACGTGGCACACGGTCACAGCTTTACCGTCCGAGTTTCGCGCGTCAGACTTGTTCGAATTCGAAGAAGTAACTAACGTTTGACCAATTTTATTCCTATTATTATGTTTTTGGTCAATATAGGGAAACTGACGGGAACTTGAATTGTTTAGTGGCATTGTCCTTTGATTTGCAAGAAAAAAAAAAAAGATCAATATTTTAAGGAATCCACGACACATTCAACTTACTGGTAGCAATGAATAATGCATATTCTGTGTGACATCTGTCGTTTGTACAGAAGTCAATATATTCAAAAGGGATAAGAGTAAGTGTTCAATGTTTCTTATTAAACCCTCTGACAAACAATATGCTAAAATACAAGCTTGGGCCGGGAGAACTGCAATTGTATATCTACAAGTCTGCAATCTGCGCTCGTGGTTGAATTTTTACAAGCATTGCTGAATTATAAAATAAAAAATAGTTTTTCGAGTGGAAGAATTATCAAGGAGTGAATGTAAGGAAAATAAATAAATATAACACTGCTAGTGCGTGATTCAAATTTTCGCGCACGGCAACAATTCGAAGCTCTATTTATTTGTTCTTTCAATCCGAATATATAATTGTACTGATAATTTCGATGGGACGAGCTTTGCAGGTTTCCATTTTATCCAAACATTTTATACAAACGCGGATCCTGATCCGTTTGCCATTAAATTTCAACAAAGCGTTTTCGGCCGTTTAGCAATGTGTGACTTGATACCCGGTAGAGCATTGACTTTCTCAACGAGATTTTTCAGGTTCGGATAATCTGCGAGGAATTCGTTTCCCAGGATATAGCTGAAAACGTAATTGAATCCAGCGAAAACAATATCCGCAGCCGACAACTGCAATGAGAAAATTCATGCGTTTGATTATTTCCTGCAGTGCCTTTGAATTAAATAATCAATCATCGTATTGAGTAACAATGAAAGAATGTCTGCAGTATCAGGTTTTATAAGATTGAATGAGTTTCTTATTGAACAAGAAACGTCTTCTGATTATTACAAACTACAAAAGACCGTACATATCAGTGCGTTGCGTGTTGATTGTCCGATAAAATTAACCTTGACTTACCTTCCCACCGACAAAATACCCGCCGTTCTCTTTTACCGAGGCTTCAAGCTTGCCCAAATAAAACGCCGCCTTCTTTCGAATCTCTGCCTCTTTCGCAATTTTATTTTCCGGTGTTTCAGCCCAGTTCCACGTGAATAGTACTAAAGGGTAAAAATGTTTAGCAGGTTTGCCAAAGAATCATGAATGCAAGCAGCGTTTTTCGTTAAAGTTTGTCCAAGGCTGCACTTACGACTCCTTAAATCGCCAATGGTTTCAACATGAGCGTCGACCTCAAAGTGTTCCGATTCACTGCTGCCGAATAATTTCAACTTGTAAGCGAGAAAGCGAACGATCGCGTTACTCTGATACAACGTTTTCCCGTCTACTTCAAGAATTGGAACTTGTCCGAAGGGCGTTTCTAAGGAGAAAATTCTAAGAGTTAATGTTTTACTTGCACCGAGCTAAGGAACGAAAAATCGGTCGCTTCAAATTCCAGCTGATACTCACGCGGTTTGATCGCTGGCCAATTTTCATGAGGCACGCGATTATCCTCGTAATCGATTCCACCGTAGCTGAGGAGGAATCTGATCGGTTCCGCGAGCCCCGCTATTGCGAAGTAAGTCAACTTATAACTCGACATAACGCTTCTCCCGTTGATATACAGGTTTCCACAGAGTCAATCAGAGTCCTACCAACAGCTTCCGTCACGCTTGTCGCTGGCGCGTTGTATGTGGCTAAACCCCAGGTAAATGTTTATTATATAAGATCGGTTTATCTTACGTGGATGCTTAACACGAAGTGCTACGTAGATATGAATAGATAACCGCACACGGTCACGTAATTACCACCATTATCCGAGAACTACTGCAATGCGACTCCGTGCTACATTGAAGCACTAAAGAATACATGAGTAATACCAAAAAATTGACTGGTCACGATGATCAAGCTAGTCCCGCGAAGACAAGGCAGGACAAGTGTCGATATAAAAGTTACAAAAGACTTCATTGTCACTGGTATTTTAATTTATCACACAGGGTGGCCCATTGAGGTCGGCACAGCGGCATATCTTGGAAATAATGTATTCTTGAGAACATCAAAGTTTCAGGGTACGTGTCATTTGGTGGAGGTTTCATTGTAAACAACTGTCTTTTAAATACGTACGTTGTTCTCAAGAATATTTCGCTGTGCTAACCTGAATGGAACGAACTGTAAAATAATGGCAATGTGTGCATCGGTGCAGTCTGAAATGCATACATATAAATAATGACCGTATAATCACCGAAACTATAATATTGTGACTACTAACAATAAGCTAGCCGAACCAGTAGTTTCATTTATGCAGAGTATATCTTTTCATAGTGCAATGACCACATCATGACTTTCTGTGACATTGCTTCTTTTCTTAAAAAGTTTAACTTGATGTTAGGTGGGTTGATTTATTCAAATCCTATTTCACTCTCGATCCAACGTCAAAAAGAAATTGGCATTTTGTTTGCGGTCTAGACAGGACTAGACAGGACATTTATAGAATCACGATTGTTATTCGACACTGTTATTAGTGCACGCAATGCGGTGTGCGCTACTTGACATCCTTTTCCCCCCACGTAAGACCACGTGGTGCGTCACATGGTCGCAGCCGTGTCCCACTTTTCATCTTGGTAAAGCTGGTATCCCAGTTGAACGACCCACAGTCTTCACCGTTTGGGTTTCGCGCGAAAGGCTTATCTCAATTCCACGGTGTAAGAAAAGTCGTTTGATAAATTTTATCTATATATTACGGTGATTACAGAGATATGAAGTTTTATACGTTTCTTTTGGGTTCTTATCTTCTTAGTTAGTGCAAAGAATTCGATGCAAATTTGAATTGTTGAGTGTCACTGTACTGAGTCGATTCGAAAGTTTTAAAAATTCTGATCACACTTGACTCATTGCAAGCAACGAACAATTGGTATTCCATGTAAGATTCGTTATTTGTACGATAGGCAATATTTGATATTATTTAAAAATCTTCCCACAGAAGAAATGCCGAAATATAAGCTAACTTACTTCAATGTGACAAGTCTGGGAGAACCGATAAGATTTCTCCTAAGTTACGGCGGTGCAGATTTCGAAGATGTGCGTATAGACAGACAAAACGAGTGGCCGGCAATCAAGCATAGTAAGCAATGTTTCTCGTTGACATTTAGAGGAGGTTTGGAAGTCACGGAAAAACAGTAGGCATTTGTTTCAATTTTCCGAATTTATTTACTCAGTATTGATACGTTGTGTCCATGAATTTGAAGTACTTTGGTTAAAAGTGACAGTAACAACTTGAGAAAAGTATCAGTATCATAGAACAAAAATTGCTAAATTTTGGATCGAAATTGTGTGTGTTCAATAAATAAAAATATATTGCTGTTCAGCACTAAGATTGAACGAAAAATGTGAGAATTTGAAGATTTGTTTTATCATGAAATTTTCTTCAGACCGGTTGGTTCAGGATGAGCTATTCCGCCTCGATGAGGTTCCCAAACTTCCTTGAAAGTGTCTCGTATCATCTATTACAGTTTTAATCTCATATTCTTATATCGTCCAATAAAATCAAAAACTTCTTATCCGTAACCACTCGATTATCAGAGGATACACTTATCAGTGCCGTGATCAAGACCATTGTGATCAATAATTTATGATATCTCGGCTTAGAAAGTGGCTTTGAATATCTGTAAATTTTTAATTCTCTTTCCAGCTATGCCTTTTGGCCAGGTACCAATTCTCGAGATAGATGGAAAGGTTTATTACCAAACTCTACCGATATGTCGTTACCTTGCACGGCAGTTTAACATCGGTGGCCAAACCGATTTAGACGCCCTGGAAATCGATGCTATCGCAAATTCGGTTTACGACCTCAGAAAACGTGGGTAACACTCCAATCCAAACTTTGAGCGTCTAGCTTCGTTGGCACCTGTCATTTCGTGCGTTTTTGTACAATTTTACAGTCGCAGCACTTTACTACTGGGAAGCGAATCCGGATGAGAAGGCTAAGAAAAGAGAGACTCTGGTGAACGCGTCTCTTCCCTTTTATTTGAAAAAGTTCGACGAAATTTTAAAGGATAACGCTGGCTATTTTCACGGAGGAGAGGTAATGTCCTAAGAATCCGTATTGTCACGCAAATTGTTCACTAATACAGTTTTCATCCTCTTGTAAGGTTTTTCTCTGTACTTTTTACAGCTCAGCTACGCGGATTTGTTCTTCGCTGCAGCTTATCATAACATAAACAGTTTCATGGGCTTTGACGTCGCAAAGGATTACCCAAACTTGAGACGACTGGTAGACAAAGTTCTTGCGTTGCCTAAAATCGCTGCCTGGGTGGCGAAGAGACCAAAAACTCCTTATTAGTTGACCTCGAAAGTATCGCATTAATCACCAAGGAACCCATGGCAAATCTGAATCAACTAACTCACTCATACATGTGTGATAAGAATTCAACATCTGTACGACTAATTTTACGCCGTATAGCGGAAAAGAACAAACATGGTAAAAGTTCCAAGATTTCGAATTAAACAAACAAACTGATACAGCAACTAAGAGCTGAATGAGATGTTAAATTATGAATGAAAGTCTTGAAGGGAATTATTGACGGTAAAATAAAATTATCGATTACAATGAACAAAACTTATCGTTGAAAATTGTATCATATTTAGTCACATAAGTAAGGCCACAATGCTTGTGACAAACAGATGTCGCAATTACGTGTAACTGTGATTAACAATTGATTGCCAAAAATACAATTTCATTGCCCTCCACCATACTAAATTTCACGCGTATCACCATCACGTGGTCAAGTTTTGCCCCACCTCGGTCCTCACTCAAGTAAGCATAATGGTGTTGAACGACGAACAGTCTTCACCGTCGGTTTCCGTAGACCTCACCAATCGAAATTTGAAGGAACGGTAAACAGAGTAATTGCTTGAATATTCTATTTATTGTAAGCGAAATCTTATGTGCCAGACATCTATCTGTTCAATCGATATCAAGCGAGTTAGTCTTCTGACGAGTGTTGACTGTTATTGACTGACTCCAAATACTACGTTTCTTCTACAGTATTTTTGTTGTTGAACTTTCATCGCTTCCAGCACAGCGATTTTCGTTGACGGTTTGTGCCGCTTCACCTGGATTCGAAAGCAGAACTGCACTTATTTCTGCATCAACAATGATTTCTCCTGCTAGAAATAGTCAGTTTATCAAGAATATATACGAGAAGCACGTGCACATAGTCAATGTGATATAATTGTCCTTGACAGCTCAGTGGTCGGTAACCCTCCGTGTTACCAACCGACAATGGACGCGAACCGAGCATTAAAAGCGGGAACAATATTTGAAAACATTTGAAATTTGTTTTCAGTGTTCCGTTGCACTCAAAATGCCCGCATATAGAGTAACATACTTTAACATCGTGGGCTTGGGGGGCCCGATTAGATTTCTTCTGAATTACGGCGGCGTCGAGTTCGAGGATATTCGTATCGAACATTCGAATTGGCCCGAAGCTAAGCCAAGTCAGTAATTATTTTATTGTAGAATTTCGAATGACCCGGCGTTAATGTTAGCCCAAATCTTGTCGTTATTTGATTTTTCCCAGAGTTGTAGATATCGCCGAGTCGTGCGACGTGTCGATTGAATACAGATAACGCCGCACAACTTCTTCACACCGTATTAATCAGGATTGATTCGATATTTCAGAAACACCTTTCGGCCAAGTACCAACTCTTGAGATAGACGGAAAAGTCTACTACCAAACTTTACCGATTTGTCGTTACCTCGCAAAGCAGTTCAACCTTCTCGGCAAAAGCGATCTGGACGCTCTGGAAATTGATGCCGTCGCAAATACTGTGCATGATCCCATATGTGCATGAATTTTATTCACACACTCTTATTGACTCGTGGATCGCCGCCTACATTACGTCACTGAAATACATCGCTCGAATCAGCGTACCGAACGTTAAACCAGTTACGAACACCAGTCGTGAGTTATTTCTCGAATTGCACATCACTGGGATCACGATTCGAGAAATACATTTTTTACCCAAATTTCGGTTTCTTCATTTCTTCGTGAATTGCCGTTCCCGGTCCGAATTACTTCCGTGAATAAGCTAATTTTATCAAATTACATCGTGTCTTGTGCACGAATATTCATTCTACGAAGAAAATTATTCGGTTTGATATAGGCAATAATCGAATCTAAAATTGTTTATTCTCACCGTATCTCTACATCCTATTCTCTCTGGGTTAATTCCAATCGTATTTCACAGTATGGCATTAGATTTTTCAAAGAGCGTCCCTAATTCCAAACTAATTGGCCCAATTGTCTCCGATTCAATTGCAATCGGTTTCTATTATTTTCCAAGATTGCTATTCTTCTCAGCCAGAGACCATCGTTTTTCTAGATTTAAAATTGCGAAGAATTCTCAAGTCTCCAAAGTGTTGAACGGAATGTCAACTCAACGCCCAGTGAAACAAAGCGACGTCAAACCGACGCAGCCTCAGGCTTTATCGGCGACGGTTAAAGTCATGCCTATGCTTCAAAATTAGTCAATTAGTGCTTGGGCCCAACTTGCAACGGCAGTCACACAGCCGAGTCACACAAAGGACACACAGTTTTACGATGGGCCGTGTTGTTAGCAGCATAATAACCTCCCGACTTTCCTCAAACGTCTCATCAAGGATCTAAAGAGGCTCCCCATTGGCTGCCAGCCGGGTGCGTAGTCTTCGCGACTGGTTCGTTACGACTCATCGTCAGCTTTGAGGATAGGACTCAAGTTCAGTTTGTTCCGAGTCAACAGAGTCGAGGTTGGGGTGCGTGCAGGGCTCGTGCTTTTGGTGATACGAAAATTTCGTTACCTACGGTACTTTAATCTTACATCTGATAAGAATACAAAAATGCCTCAGTACAAACTGATCTATTTCAACACGACGGGAATAGCTGAACTTGCGCGATATCTATTCAGCTATGCAGATCAGGATTTTGAAGATGTGAGACACGATATTACGACTTGGCCGAAGTTCCAACACGGTAAGATTGTTTTCTTGAAAATTCATGGGACACGCTTGCCGGTTTTCCACCGAGCTTCGTATCCCGTTCCCTCTAATTTATTCATTCCTTTACTTTCTTGTATCCGCACGAATAAGAGACACCCTACGGAGTGTTGCCGTTATTGGAAATCGACGGGAAGGTTTACAACCAGAGCTTGGCGATCGGCAGATACTTGGCCAAAGAGTTCAACTTGACCGGTAGTAACAAACTGGAAGATTTGGAAATCGACTCCATGGTAGACACGATCAACGATTACAGAAATGGTAAGACAACGATCAACGTCAACTTCACGCATGGAATCTTGGTAACGGGAACTCGGTAAAATTCATTTTGATATTTGATTGGAAAAATTCTGCTTTTTTAGTATTCAGTCAGTACTTATGGGAGGCGAACAAGATCGCGAAATCCAAAAGGAAGGAACAGCTTGTGCAGGAAAAACTTCCATTCTATTTGAACAGGTTTGAAGATCGGGTGAAAGCAAATGGCGGCTACTTCGTCGGTGGAAAGGTATGACAAAATTCGGATCGCAACTTTGCCTGTACATTTGAGCTGATTTCAATGTTCCCGAATTTCACTCAGCTGACTTGGGCCGACCTGTGGTTCGTTTCGCTGAAGCCATACCTCGACTTTGTCATTGGATTCGACACTCTGAAGAATCACGCTGCTCTGACAGAGCATGCGAACAAGATCAACGCGATTCCCAACATAAAGAAATGGCTCGATACTCGGCCAACCGAATGCTGCCTACAAGAATTCTTGGACGCCAAGCAACAGGACTGATCGAACGCTTCTGCGCGGTGTAATTATCATTAATTCACGATGTAAGATCAATCTTACACCACCTGGCGTGATTTTGTAAAATGAATTCACAAGACAGGAATCCTATGTAACTTGTTCTCTTCGCATTAAATAAAAAGTGTTTTTGTATTCCAACACCGATCGAAGGTAGTGTTCAAATGACGGTTACCATTCCTCGATTACATCTAGTTTCCAGCTTTCGTTGCTCGAACTCGTCGTAGGTATGTAACGTGCATCCGAAGGTTGATAGCCGTTATCGACCGCGGCGGCTGCGGCGGGAGTGCAGCGGAGGTCTTTAACAACGTTTGAAAATGAAAATGAAAGGCGGCGAATTGCGCCAGCGTCGTCCAGAGGTCGTTCCGCGATATTGTTCGTGGGTGGTTGAGACGCGAGATGCCGCCAAGCGTCGGAATGCCGATTGGTCAGGGTGGAGAACCGCAGCTGCGTATTTGGTGCCGGCGAGAAGAGCCGAGTCGACGAGAGAATATAGGCGAACCTCTCGTCCTCGAATAATCGGTGCGCCTCCGAGCTGCGCCCTAAAGTTGCGCCGTAGTTTGGCCGCGGAACGACAGTGCGTGCCGTGACCGAGACAGACATCTTGTAGTAGAATTTTAGCACCGCGCTTGCTGGTTACCGCGCCGTGTAGTGTGTCGTGTCCGTGTCCGTGTCGGCCGTGGCGATTGTATTATAATAAATAAGAAAATAAAAACGAGACGGGAACGACGGTGAAATAAAACTGAGGAGAGAAAAAAAAAAAATAAAAAAAGAAAACGACGTACCACGAAAAAACAATAAGGATAAAACAAACACAACAAACGAATAGATAAACCAGCGACAACCGATAATAAAGGATAATCCGTACGCTATCCCTTTGGCGGAGTATAACGCATATTTCTTTTTACGAAAAAAATTACGTCTGTTACAAGTGCGTGGGTGCGCGTCGATTGTCGCGAAGAAGAGATAATTCATGCCCTCTGATGTGTGACGTGTAATTATTATTGTATTCCGTACCCACTTCCCCCTCCCCTCCCTCCCCTCCACCCCCACCAAAGGAAAACGGAAAAAGGAAGAAGAGGAAGGAGAAAAAGGAGGAGAAAAAAATCACGGCGAGGCGATCGTCACGGAATCGTCGTAGAAACCGAAAAGAATAAAAAGAATTGTAAATCAGCGGTATCTCAACCTACCGATCGTGAGTGTCGCGCGATCCCCCGCGACCGCGAGCCAGGATGTCGTCAAATAATTCCCAGAAGCTGTCGACGACGGAACGCGTGATTAAAAGTAAGTTTCCCGAGAGTTTGATAAGGCTACATTTTGCCAATTGGGTCAAATTTTTGCACTCTCCTCGCATCCCGAGCTCTCTAATAACCACCTACCGATTTTTATCCCCCCCCCCCCCTTCCCTTACCCCAGCCCCGGAAAACGGGGCGCGGAAAAGCCAAGGAAAACACCGTCCGCAGGGTAAGCGAAAACACAGAGAGCCGTCTCCTAGAGAGAGCGACGGATTGATTTTCTGGCCACTCGCCGGCGCCATTGCTATCGACCTACCCTCCGCCAGTTTGCTTCCAACTTTTTACTCGTTCGCTCGCTCTCCGTGCGGGTGGATGAGTAGATTGTTTATCTTTAAACGCTGCTCCCAATTCGCCGCAGATCCCTTCGCCCTCGGGGTTACAGGTCCCTCTGTCATCCTCGCCCCTCGTATCCCTCCCTCCCTCCCTCCCACCATTTCGCTCGTCCACCCTCCTTTTCCCCGACACCGGACGCAAGTCGACGACGTCGCTCCCTTTCGTCTGTCAAATTTCATTCCTTAGCCCGGTTCCACACGTTACCCTCGAAATCTCGGCTCTTTCATTCTTTTCCCCCCTGCCGTCGAAGTAGGATCTCTCTCTCAGTTTGTCGCCACCTCTCGTTGATGTTATGCAACACTCATCGCTAAAATTTTACAATTTTTCATTGTTACGTTTATCGATGGTTCGCGAGGAGATTCTGGCGAACAATCTCAACGAGGAACCGACTCTGTCGATACCGATCAACGAAATGCTCTCTTTCCGATCTGAAAATCGCCAACGCTGCATCATAGCAATTTACCTGTCAAACTGGAACGTCGGTCGATTCCTCATCAGCTGATATCTCAATTTCCTAATGGCTACGTGGAAAGTAATCTCAATCAAGCGATGAGAATACTGACCTCGATCAAAACCTACGTGTGATTTTAATGAAAAGGATATTTTACCCGAGCTCCAAAAGTGATTATACCGATTGCGGAACCACCGTGTCTTCGCTCTCAAGTTTTATAAGCAAATAATTATTCTTATCTTCGCCGGATCTTCAATTTTCATTTGCACTTTTTTTCCCCATCATATCGTAATTGTTTGAAAATATTTCGTTGCAGCACAGCTGTTATACAAGTAGGGTTTTATTTTCACCAACTGTGGAACTCGTTAAACTCATCTTCTTTTAAATAATTTGAAAACTTTTTTTTTTTTTCACTTATTCTTATCAAGTTTAATACAATAAGTGATATTAAATTAACCTGTTGGTGAATAATTGAATACTTTTTAAACACTTCTCACGCGCGAAATTAGTCCTAACGATACGATCGCAATATTCCAACAACTATTCGCCGCCTCTTGCATGTTACATTATTAAAAAGTGTGTGCGATGTTATTTTTCGACTATGGGCATTTAATCCAAGACTCGGGTAGTCATTTATCACTCAAAAACCTGTTTAATGCCAACAGTACTCGACCAGTTTTCAATTCTAAGTTGTATTGTAATTTTAGCTTAGCTATCCTTAATGAGGCTAAGGTTAGCAACGTTAACGTAACGGAACATCAGGAAAAAATTTATTATTGCACAATCCTATAACGTCATTTACAAGGAGTAGGCTTTTGAAAATAAGAATAATTACAAGAGTCAATAGCGTGCAACGGTACATACACAGGTATAACGGACGAGCATATTTTCAAGACATATTGTTCAATTCGACCGGCCGGCGGCCGCGACGTTTAACGTAATGCGTCAAAAGGCCAAATTGACGAAAGAAGCTTGAAAACCGCACTTCGGTCGCCATCGTCCATCGCCACGCCTCACCGAAAGACACGAAAAAATTTAGCACCAACAAAATTTATACAAGGCTGCTATATTTATACCCTATTGTAACTAATTAGCTGACAATTGGCCAGCCATCATTGTCACCCCTTTTTATTACTCGTTCGTATCTCATCCTCTCACTTTCCGCACGTAAAAATAAAGTAATCAATAATTGCACTCACCTAATCGATCGCTGGATAATTCCGGTTCACCGCCGAACGTCTGTCAACACACGAGAATAATTAATTCAAATCACCCGAAATATGTAATAGAAAAAATATACATATATGCCTGTCCGTGTCATCCGGACTGATAGCTCGTTATACCGTACGCAGCAGGTGGTACAGGATATTAACTCGAAACGCGAAGACTACGCAAGAATGCGTTGAGGTTTATCGGGATCTTCCAAAAGAAAGTTTACCCTGCGGTAGACACGTGCAGTATGATTTAACGTAGACGTGATGTTATACGTTTCGATCGGAAATCTCACTCGTCAATTATCGGGAAAATTTCTACGGGGGCCATTATTGTCGGCTACGTGAATACAGTTTTTTTTTTTTCTTTTTCCATCGCCTTTTTTTTTCTTCGTTCGTTAATAAATTGCATTTTCATACCGTCACTTAAATTAATTGCACGGAAACCAATTAATAATTCATGCCGGAGAACGGACGCGCGTTGTACGAGCTCAGATGGTTTAATTCAAGATATGTAAATTTTCGAATCGGGTAAATGCAATCTGCGTTGCTGCTATTATTCAATTATCACTATCCAAGCTCAATTTTTCACCGAATTATCATTATCAAATTAGTAATCGATAACGGAGGTGGACAGCGTCAGTTCGATCTTACAAATCATCCTAGTACCGAATAACCCACTTTCGTGTACACTCAAATCTATCACTGCTTGCTGCAGGTTCTAGATCGTATTATTTTTAAGCCCAGCTGACGCTCGCATCAATTTCGACCGCGGCTTCCTCGGCGCTAACCACTGTCAATCCGCGAATCATTTTACGACGTGAATAAAAATTCTACACTCGAAGTTTCGATCTTCCTTAAAGGAGTTGAACGAGAGTCGTAAACAAAGCAGCAACGGACCGGCGTAAGAAATACGCCGATTAATAAATTCGGGAGACGGTGGTTAATCGCGTTGTCAAAAGATGCACGTCTCTTCCGCGTAAGAGTCTGTGTACAAGGAACGTCGGAGGTAACGTAAGCCGAGTTGCGATATCCATCGACTTTGACCCACTCCCCCGCAGTAGCGCGTGCCACTCGAGAAGAGTAAGTATATCTCGTAATGAAACTGACAATTCGGTTCTGTCGGTCGGGTTACGACGACGACGACGACGACGACGCGTCTTGCTGCTTTCTATCTGTAATCGTAAACACGCGTACGCAAGTTCATCGACGACGCTGTTGCGAGGATGTTTACCGCGTTGAAGAAATTTATCAAGCATTGAGCAATTTCGTTACATACGCATACGAGTCATTGCTCAGCAGAGCTGCAGAGAGCTTGAGTTTTGCTGCTTTGCGAGACCGGTTCAAGCTGTCTTTCAACGAAACGGAAGAATCGTTCGTGGGTTTCGAAATTGAGCCGTAGTGAAAACAGGGCGTACAATATCACGTAGACTTTGGCAGTTTTGTTGGTTGGAAACTTTCGTCACGTACCGTTGCACGGTAGTTTAACGGCGTTTAAGGATACTACCGTATCGGCCCTCTTCGCAACAAGACTCGTGGACGTTCACCAATTGAGCGCAAAATTTTTGAAACCATTCTCGTCTATGATTCGTACGATTGACAAAGAACAGGGGTCTCTGCATTTTGCCGAACCATTGATCTAATAGGATTAGGAAAATCGCGCAACTCCGTGATTAAAGAGTCGAGCATCCGGCGGGAGCAGTGAAGTAAGTACCTACGTCTCAGGCTTGTCGAGTATCAAAGTACCCAGCAGCGGCGAATATCGTTTGTATGAAAGGGTCGCGAACGCCGGGTGAAATTTGATAGGTAACGAAGGCCTGCCATGGTTCGAATCGAAAGGCCGCGCGGAGTGTTTTCCAGAGCAGCTGGTCCGAACTTGATAGGATATCCAGAAAGCTGATTGACGACCGCCGTGGCGCGGGTCTCTTGATAGGGGCATAAATTGTCGGAGTGACGTTACTGCCTACTGCCTGCTGCCCAGTGACACCGGCCATACGGCGATATAACCGAGGCCCGCGGCTGCCGCTTCCTTGCCGAAAATATCTTTGACCTCGGGGTATTGCATCGTTAAAGAGGCGAACGTCAAGCTGCACCTCGGAAGCAGGCGGTCGCTTCTTTTTTCCTGGGGTTCGCCCTGGCCTCCGAACGACAGCCTTTGGGGTACCCATGACTCGGTAGCCGGTTGAGAGTGTAATAATAGTCGCAAACAAACTCATTTGGCTCCGTGGCCAACTTCGGTTGGCGCGACCATAGTCCACTCTTCGATTTCCCGATCGAGACACCCGGTGGAAGGCCAGCGTTGGTGGTGCCCAGGCGATATGGATCGGTGAAATTTTTTTGTTGATCTTCTAAGAAAGAACAAACAAACCCGAGGCACCCGAGTCGAGAGTTTCCCAGCAGCCGGTATTTTCCTTTCCCGCTAAAAACACATCCCGGTGTTTGTTTACTCGTTATTTCTATCTTTCTCTCTCTCTTCTTCTTAATCTCGTCTTTTAATGGTTTTTCAACCTTTCACAAACGCGTTTCCATAACCGTTACGATATTACAAGGCTCGAAGATTAACGCACCTATACTATTTTAGGATATCGTTATTTTGTAACCGAAGACTCGCAAATTTTTGCTACAGTCAGCTGGAAACAGAGGAGATTTTTTTCTCCAAGTTTATATTTTTTATTTTTATTTGAGCATTGTGCACGATAAATTTCACATCCTAGAAGCGAACAATTGTCCGATGTAATTATCATTCGTGTGGGAATAACGAGTCGAGACTGCATAAGTTGAGAGTTGATACAAACGGTCGGACAACGTCAACGCCGATTGTAAGACATCCGTTTGAACACTTGTTAAACCACGCGTTCGCTGCGGTCTGAAAACCACAATTTGATAAACTAAATATAGGTTAAAAAGTTTTATTTCCCCTTGGATGTGATTAATTTATCATTTTTACGCCGCATTCCTTGAGCTGGTGGAATATTAAAAACTCAACTAAACTCGTATCCGTAATCACATCCATTAATCGATGTTGATTAACAACAGCGTTCTGAATCGCGGACCAAGGAATCGGAGGCAAGATCTGAACGATGTTGAGCAACAAATAATAAGGAATAAATGAATAAATAAAGTTGAGCAATTATATCCTTGTCGCAGTTGCCCGTCTGATCTAATGCCAAGCGATTACCGTAGTCCCGAAATGGGCAAGATTTTGAAGTGGCATTATGCAGGTCTCGCAATCTCTCCAAACCTTGGCCGTTTCACGAACGTTCGACTTGATCCATCCACGTTCGATGCCATAAAGCGTACATGAGCCACGCGTCACACGCAAACTGTTGAAACATCAATTTGATACGCGTGTGTGTGTATATACGATATAACATAATTCACACGCTAATCTCCTTTTCACCTAGAATTCCTGTGCTCTCGGTATTGTTCGTTCTCGGATGACAGCTAAAGCGAAGAATTCATAATTACGCCTGTCTAACCGTATAATAGCAGATTTAACGGAGGTGCGAAACACAAAGGAATGCGACTGAAACTCGGAAACTAACTCTCTCTCTCTCTCTCTCTTTCTATCTATTAAACCAGCAGTGAGACACCAATGGGTGAGAACACGTTGTGGTCTCTGCACATCCAGTTTACCCGGTACCGTATCCACGAACCACATAAGGAGGTGTAATCGTAGTGCAGAAACAACTGCTTTGCTCACACAGAATGGTTAGTTTGGTTAGCGATTTGGAAAAAAAAAGAAAGAAAGAAAGAAAGAAACGTGTCAACGAGGATTTACGAGAGTGTAAAACGGCGCCTGAATTTTTCCCATTCCAGGATAGAGGCGTCGTCGTTCGACCGTGACATTCTTGCACGGTGAATGTGTCTGTAGGTCATGCATTGATTATTCCCCGACCAAGTCGAATGGTTTTACACACGACCGTCACGTTACGACCGACTGTGAATCCGACCGCGTGTGAAAGTCACTCTAATTAGGCCCGCATCCGTTTCCTTCACTTTTATCTTTGCCCGACTATTGCTCGGGTATGTTTTTCCATTTGCTCCCGAGTCGTTGAAAGATTTCGTAGAAGCGGCAAAACGGGGAAAATTGTTTCCCCGTAATCGATACGTAAATTGTGATACTTGAGTTGGAAAGATAAGCCTGCGGAGCTGGTCAAGTCTTTTAGGAAAAATACGAATCTTCTTTCGGCAAACGCGTCGACAGCCGGTACACGGTTTGATCGATATTCGTTTAGGGACAGGAGGAAGAACACCGTCAGCTCTCTACCGTGAATGACGCGGACAAATGGATGCAGGACACTCTCCGAGGGTATGAAAACGGCCTCGCTTTCGGCCACCCTTCGCCGGCTGTCAGTCTTCGAATAAAGAAGATGTAAAAATTGTGTACCTACAAACCAAGCGCGGGACTTACAAGCCTCTCGGCTTCGTTTCACGTTAAATTGACAGACTGAATCACAATCTGATTAAAAACAGGGAACGACGAAAAGAAAAAAGAGAAAAACACGCCGCGCAAGATCAGAGCTTATCGCACGCTGTCCTCTCTGTTTGTTTCAAAGAGATAAAGTTCCACAAGGCTTTGCCAGCATTACGCGAATGATTACGCACGCCAGCCAGACGCTCTTCAAACAGAAGAAGGATTCATTAGCCCAGAAAGAAGAAGTTTCATTCATCACTTCGAAGATTCTTCATTCGTTCATTCATGCACCTAGTTACTATTATTAAACCGAGAATATTTTACAATTTATCTAAAGGTCTTCCCCGCTCTCAAGCGTGTCTTTGACACGATGATATACGTCGTTACGCGCACACATTTATCGTCAGAGCCACGAAGGTTACGCTCATTGCATCGATGTTACTCAACATCTGTTTGCCACTTCTTATCATTATGTGGATATGATTGTTGCACGCTCCGCTACTTTAGCCATCCCTAAAATTGGTTAAATAATTGTTGAAAATTACCCGTAAGATTGGACGAAATACTTCAGGTGATTCGAGGTTTAGAAGACTGACGAGACACGATTATTTTTTTTTTTTTTGCACCCCAAATGTTCGCTATTCCCATCACGAATAATCCCTATGTAGGCGTGATTCCCGGTAATTTTTCAGAACAGAGTATTATTGAATTCTGGTAGGAAATTGGTTTTTGGCTTATCCGTATTTGATTATGGCCGGAAGATGATTCACGTGAGCCGAATCCTGCAGCAATCCAGCTTCCGTTTCAAGCACATATATATATAAATCGACCATATATTTTCAAAATTTAAGTTAAAATTGTTGTTCGGAATGACGAAAAAAAAAATGCTGTCCAAGTTTCAGCTCTTAATATTAATATTAATGTTTAGAGGTGCCTCATCGTTATTTTATATTCCGATTTAAATAACATGGGAAAAATTTGTTTTAAACTTCGGAATTTTACAACTCATCAACGCATTGGTGTACTGATAAGGACCTTTCTTTTTAATTTTATGATGAATCTACTCTTTCAAGAGTTATTTAAAGACCTTAAGAGTAGATTTATCATTAAATGAGAAGAGAACTTTTTTTCTTAACTACCTTTTGACGTAAAATAACTTTTGAAAGAGCAGATTTATCATACGATGACAAGAGACCTTTTTTCTAGAGTGTTTGATTCACCACAAAAATACGTTCTGGTCTTATCAGTACGGTAATTCGTCGACGAGGTATAACGTTCTAAAGCTTGGAAAAGAAATTTCTGCCCCGTCATTCAAATGGGAAATAGAAAATCGCGTTGGGGTACTTCTAAATATTAATATTAAGAGCTGAAACTTGGGCAGCATCCTTTTTTCGTCACTTGGAACAATATTTTCGACTTGCATTTTGAGAAAAAAAATAGTCTATATTTTGATACGGTCTAATCTATACATATACACATGAGTACATAATACGCAAAGAAAACTGCTTAGACCAAGTAAATTGATCTCGTATAATAACTTGAAACCTCTTCAGGGTGGAAAGAAGAGAAACTTTCTCATTCGAAGCACGACCCACCGGTGGTCTGTCATTCTTTAGGTGGCAGCAATTACAGTCCGCGTTGAGAATAGGAATAAATCAAGTCCGCCGACAAGTCATTCAGACACGAGTATGAGACGTAAAAAGTTAGTAGATCATTTCATTACCAACCCTGGTAAGTTGGCAGGGTTGTTAAAATCGTGTGATTCCTCCATCTGTGCAGGCAGATCTGATTATCCCGTTACCCGAAGAATTATTCACCCCACCCACGACGACGTAGCAGCGTTCAAACTTTACGAATAATTATCCAGTTGCAGTATAATGAAACGACCCTCGTTGATTTACTTTTTTTATCCGAGCATTGTAAGAGAAAAAATTTCCTCATACCTTAAAACGCGACAATAAATTACATTTCTTCAATTTCTCAATTGTGACGTAACAGCAGTTGACTTTTAATGACATTTTACCACACACGGCAAAAATTATTCGCTGGAACAGCAAATTTTTCGTCTTAATGCATACTCGAAGCAAAAAGTTTTCACTGCAACGGAATATTTTTTTTAACAAGCATAGTAGTAAAGTAGAGTTCGGCTCTACCAAACCCGTAACTTATTGTTAGTAGTGTTAGTTAAACATTCAAAAATTCCTAGCCGCTGCAACTCATTTTCTTTTTGTGACTATATCAACGCTAAAATGTGTTGTTTTTTTTTCTTGTCAGAGCCGCCGCCGCAAGGAATTATGCTTCGGCTGTTTTTTTTTTTTTTTTTTTTTTTTTCCCACCAGAGGGCAAAATTGCACGTTACCGGTTTTTGGGAGCACTTTCGTTCGTCGTGTCGTCGCAGCGTCCCGTTGTGGCGGCGGCGCCGGTAGCGTCGACGGAGGGCGTGCGTCGTCGGGGGCGGAGGAGGAAGGGGGGGGGGGGGCAGATCAATACGCACGGCCAGCTCGTAATGCATAGATTAGCTTATTCATGCACCGTCACGTCGAGAGTCGAAGGGGGACCACCAGGTTCCCCGCACCGTTTTCGCGACCTTGACCCTTCGCGTTACGACGAGGGGTAGAGACGCGTATCCTTAGGAAGGACGAGCGCGCCGAAGGATATTTCGGAGGACGTCTCTGCGGTATTTCGGGTGAATTCTCTCGCGACTTTTCTCGCGTCGATTTCCATAACCGGTCCCGCAAAAACGGCGAACCTACGAATCTCGGTCAATTTCTCATTCGGCTTCGGACCTGCAGTCGATCGAGCGTAAAAGCCGTGCTTTTCCGATCGATGTTATTTCATCCTCAGTTTCCGATGCGGGCACGGTTGGTTTTAAATTTATACGCCGTGGACGAACAACGCGATACGATTGCCTCCGATTAATTAAATATCCAACAGGTTGGCGGAGACGCTTGTTGCAAACACCCGTTTTTTATTTGAAATTTTTCAGACGTTTCTTGTTGGTCTTCGATCGCGTTGCGGCGCAAGCAAGTCTCGGGGTGTGAATGAGAAAAGAATGTCACCGGAGTGTCATGATTTATTTTTAACGCTTACCGAGCCACGATTTTGAAGATCCAAGGCTTCCGTATATTATTTGCCCTCGTTTTTGCCGCTCGTGCCAGCCTTATAATCGGTCGCATCCGCCTTCCTTTTCTTCTTATTGCGCAACCCAGCCACGCTTCACCCAAAATTCGTTCCGTCATAGTTTATCGCCGTTATTACAGAGCTCCCCGAGGGATCGGCCGCGCGACGAACGTGAACGATGGCAAAAATAACATCACCGATAAGAATAAATAGTATGTAATGAAATTGAAGTGCTTATAAAAAACCGGATGACAAGTGAGCCGATAAGTGGCGGAAAGGCCGCCCTCTCCTCCCTTTTATTCTTCTTCTTCTTCTTCTTCTCCTCCTTCGTTCTCTCCTCCGCAACCGAGCGCAGCTTAGCTAGCGAATTGATTTTTACAGCGACCTAATTAGCAGGCAAGAGAAATCGCTCCGCGTTTCACATTCAGCGCAGGTCGAGTCCGTTGCTCCGCACCTCGAGCCGCACGACTTTTATACTTTTTTCTTCGTCCCGATCACCGACGTAGAAAACGTAGTTGAAAGAGTTTGACACGCAAAGAATATGCGATTATCTGCAGAAAATTATGTTATATTTATGGATCGATGTTGGAAAAAAAAAAAAAAAAAATTAATAATATATAATTCTCTCTTTAACTCTGTATAATATTGCAATTTTGTTACCGAGCCACGATTCCGCTTCATTACGACTATTAAATATCAATACAGCATTAAATTCGAACGATTTGTATGCACGATCCGCAATTATGTTTCACTCTGCGATACACCGATCCGGGTCTAACATGGGGGAAAAACTTTTCACGTGCCTTTTAAACACGCCTGAGGGACCCCGTTAATCCTAACAGGATAACCGGAGGCGATATTGCCGTAGCGAAAGTTTGCGGTTAACGATATTCTAACCAACGAGGTAAACGGCGGCCTGATCCCACCAGCGATTATCGACCAAAATTGTAGTTCAAACTTCCGTTCGCACGGTATGAGATATGAACTAGGACCCCGGGTATCGAGTCGACCGGAATTTGTTTGACCCCGCGTAGAAGGAAGTTTTGCAAAAACTTTATCCGGGGACTGAAATTTTTTTTCGAGGTGTCTGTTGCTTCCTTACCTATTTGTCACGTAGTATATGGTTTAGGTAATCCATTGAGGGGCACATTTTTCTACTAAACAAGTTTAAAAAATCATAGGTGATCTATAGCTTTTCGGGGTCACTAATTACTATGCCGAAGTCGGTAATTTAGAAAAAAAATTCATTCTCCAAAATTTACAGATTTTTTTTTTGAGAAAATTGACTGTACGAAAAATTTTGAAAAAAATATATATTATAAAACTGTATGCGGAGAATACGTAAAAAACGATTCTTTTTTTTTTTTTGTAAAAATAGAGGTTTTTCACATCAATTGTTTATAACAAACATATAAATAAAGAAAATATTGCAATTTTGCATGAAATTTCAACGATTTACGCACCCAAGAGTCTGAAAAGTGTTCACGTGCATATAAAAATTGCAAAAATATATCAGAAATGAGAAAAAAATTGAGACTAAACAAGTGCGACGTAGAATCCCTACAAAACAAAGTCCGGTCAATCACCTCCATCTTGGCCGCCATTTTATAACGAACCGAAATCGTGGGAAGTTTCAAACACGTGTAAGTAGGTTAAAACGTTGATGAATTGGGGAAATTAAATTTTTATTATTTCACCGATCAGTGCAGTCGACCGAATGGTAAAGTCAAACATAATATATCGTCGAAAGATAAGCGAGCTGCTCATTCTGTTGGTCTTTCACTGTGAACAATTTCTCTGCCGCATTCTAATCCCCGAATTATCAAATGGATTTGTTCAACGTCTCGCCCCGCGATTCTCCACTTAAGGGCAACTTTTCGCCGTTTTTATTGCGCGTCGAAGTGCTTTCCCTCACCCTCGTAAGTCCCACACGTATCTTTCAACCGACTGCCGCGGCAGCAGCAGCAGCAGCAGCAGCAGCATCCTCTTTGCATCTTAGTTACGTGTCACTGCTCAAGCGAATGCTCGAGCCAACACATTTCGACAACCTCGCCTTTCCCTTTCTCTCCCCTTCACACCCTTCGCCCACTTGTAAATTCGTAATTACGAGTTACCAAGGCGGGGATATTCATGCTTTCACGTGTTTTCCCCGACGCAAATACATATATATATATATATATATATATATATATATATATATATATGTACACATACCTGACTTACACGGAAGATTTCTTTCTCTTCGTCTATTTTTTATTTATTTATTTTTCCCCCTTTTTTTTCATTCTAGTCACGCTCATTTTGCCCCGCCTCATGCACAATGTAATTGCACTATACACAAATATAGACATATATTGTATTCTTTTCACGCCAAGTTTTTAATTAAACGATTTCCCCGCCGCCTTTTTTTTTAGGTTTTTTTTTGTTCCTTCTCTTCTTTTTTCACCTCCAATTCGGTGTGTACACGACGAGCGGTGAGAAACGGTTCAACTTTTGTAATTAGGATGGAAGGAAGAAACGGACAAGTTCGCCAGAGATAATCTGCGAAACCTTTTGGCTACTGGCGCACGCGTCTAACGCCTCGAGGCGTGCCATCTCCTTCGCTAAATTGCCGATTCTCGTCGAAGGAGTATATATGTACCTGCATGCACATGCACATACTTTAACATAGGTACACAATGTATGTATATTTGCCCTTTTTCTTCCTCCGACGTAGGATAGGTATATTTTCGGTACATCAATTCCGAGAGCTAATTTAAGTCAAACTGAAAACAATTCTCGCGTGGAATATTATACAGGTCTAATTGACTCGGCAACTGCTCGCGGACAAAGATGTTTGTCACTCGACGCAAAACTAACTCCAATAGAAATAACAACCGCAATATTCTCAAAACCGTCATAACTTCATTCGTATCGCCTTAATTCTGTGATTTTTCACTGTCGTTGGATGCGTCGACGCACAGACGTAAGGATCGTTTCAAAATCGACGTTAGTCCGTTGATAAATCAACGAAGCGAAAAGTTGCCCAAACTATTCGTAGATCTGACAACAGATATTCCGAAGACGAGGTTTTTGTCTTGTATCATACTTGCCTCGATCCTCCGTCCCACGAAGAAAGTAAAGAGGCAAGATACTTTTAGCAGAATAGTTCCGGCACTGCCGACTGCAGAAGCTAACAAAGTTTCCCCCAAACGACGAACAAATACCAGTGATTACTGGGATCAGACACAGCGGAACTCTCCCGCCTCCTTCCATTCCTGTGTCAAGAAGCACCCTTCGCAACAATCACCGAGAAGAAGAAACGAGCTTTCCATTTCACCGGCACCTAATTCGCGCCGGTTCTGCAATCATCGATGACGAAGGTCAGAGGTACGAAGTGTGTCTTACCAGAGATACTCTCCCGATCGTCAGGGTCGACGAAATGATCTCTGGATCATCGCGAGATGTCCCCCGATGGTAGGAGAGACTCGAGATTCGGCCGGTATTCGCGCAACATCGGCATCGGTCGCGATTCTCCTCCGCAGGTGGGTTCGCTCTTCGAGACCGTGGAGGATGATCGATGCATTTGCGCGCGCGTACTAACCACGGAACCCGCAATTTGCCCATCCTCCAACACCGCCACGTTTCGCGGGGGATTCCCGCTGCTGTTTTACATTCCCTTCGCATGTTTTCTGCATTTCCGTATCACGTATCCGTCAATTTTAAACCGCAGACGGATGAAATAATAAGCCCACTTTACTCTAGCGAAAATTAATTACAGATAGGGTGATTGTATCAATTATCGACCCTCTCCCAATCATTGACCTTTTTTTGGTTGTGTCCGTTTGATCCTTGGTTCTAAAATTACCAAAAAATAAATTCGTTGCGTCTAACCCTCCGGCAATTGGTTACGGTAATCGAGAAATTCACAATTTGTGCACTAAATTTATAACTTTGGAAAATAAAAGAGTCAATGATTGGGTCTGAACGTGTCAATAACCACGTACACTTACCTTATCGGGCAATCGACGCGACTGTACAAAGATTGAACGAATCGCAAAAAATCCAGGAAATTTCTTTTTCCACATTCTCTGTATACCACTTTGTTGAAACGACGAGATTTCCCAACGGCTTATATATATATATAGGTTAAATGTATATGCTACGTCGGCTTTACGCGTAAGACCTCGTCGGCTGCTGGAACCGACGAAGCTTTGCAGCCTGAATCCCACTTGACCGTTGGGCTATACGTAGGTACGTGGTCTCCATTTTACGGGGGGCGAAAGATGGTAGAGATAACTCGGTCGGTATGATTGTTCGTGAAAATTTGGTGAAAAAAATCTAGCACTAACACGCCGGATCAGGGACGTTCAGTCCGCCGAACGAATCGCGGACGAGACGCGGATTTTGAGGAACGACGATGAAAGTTTTACAACGGTGGAGACGGACGCACGACTCGTTGGACAAGCGATTCAATTTGGCAACGAGTGCTGCTCGCGGGGATCGCGCTGATTATGTATCGACTGCCGACATATAATTATACGAATTGTTGCGAGTTAAATTTGACAAGTTGCGGGTGAATACGGAAGGCTCCGTAGAGCAAGATATAATTTGTTTGTTAAAAACAAAAACAAAAAAGGAAGTCAGGGATCGATGTATCAGGTTGGCCGCACACCTGGAAAATTTTAAAAACCTGGAAATCTCAAGGGATTTTTAATCTGGTCATGGACAAAATTGAAAATATCAGTTTTCTATCATTGGATTTAGAAATGATTTATTGAGGTAACAAGTTTACGTTTTTTCGTCGATGAAACAAACTGGCTTGAACTGATTTTTTTTTACATTATATTTTTCTTTAATGCGAATTGAATTTGAATCGAGCATGGAGTTATAATAATAAACTGAACGATTCAATTCTTAATAACTTAGGAGAATTGGGAAAATGTTAGGAAAAACTAGAATTCAGGTCCTGGAAAACCTGGAAGAGTCAAGGATTTTTTATGGCCACGCTGATGGATGCACGATCAAAGGGTATGTTTAATTCTGGCGGCCGAAGAAAAGTCTCAACTCGCAATTTTGAGGGGGTGAAAAGTCAACTTGTGGACTCTTAGCGACAACTAAGTAAAAAGTTTGTGTTTGCGACGTTTGAGCAGATAACTATTGGTTTCTGTTTTTCTTTTTCGCTGCAGTTTTTGAGAATTCCTATCGAGAATCTATGGGGAAAAATGATACTTCGCCGCTCACTTAGCCGCCATTCGGGCCATTCGGCGGAGTAAGCAACGAAACGAATGTTACAGCGATCCAATCCAATTAGGGAACATAATACATATCACCTTCGGCAAACCCCCACCGCCGGCATGCGCGCCTGTTAAAACAAGAGCTTCTATTTCAGTGTACGTATGTATTTTTACTGGAGTAACTTTGTTTGCCTTCCGCGTTGCAGCTGAGCATACAGCAATATAACGTGTTCAAAGACGCCTTAACCTGAGTACGTAGGTAGGTAAAATAGTTGTTGTTGAAAAGTAGTTTGTACGAACTTTTAGTTCTAAGTTCACGCAGCGTTAATAACAATTTTAAATATTCGCAAGTTGTAACCTCCGCACTCTGTGGGGAAATATCGAAAACGCGAACTCAATTATTTGAAATTCGTCAATCCGACTCGTAAAATGAAACATCAAAGACCCCCCCCCCCCCCCTAAGTGCTTGTCATTTGAACGAGCATGCGAACTGAGGGCAATGAGTTATATTTATCACACGGAGTATTGTATGAGTCACCCGATGTTAGACGCTCCGGCAAATTGTCAACATCGGAGAAAACGAAGTGTAATTTATCGATGGCAATCACGCTATTTTACCGAATTGAGAATATTTCGAATTTTTGTTGTTTTTTTTTTTTTTTTTTTTTTTTTAAAGAAAATTTGAAAAAATTTGGGAAAACGTTCGATACTCGAATTTCACGAATCGGGAATTTCTTCGCACCTTGATTAGAATACCGCGTACATTAGGTTGCAAAAATTTCGCTCGTAATCGCGGGAACGACTTTGGATATATTATTTATAGCCGAAGGTGGATGGATGCAGTTGTCCGCAACGGTTTGCACCGTTCACAGCCGGTCAAGATTTAATACCGTCTCCTCTTACTGCTCGGCCAGGAATTTGCCTAAGGCGCGTGTATAAATAAAACATGTAAAACGGTTACCGGGCGGGGAGACAATAAAACAAACCGAGCGAATCAGTTTTCTTGGAAAATTCGCAACGGCTGCCCGAAGATCTTAAAGCTGGTTGAGTTACGCGATCATCCGTCGCGGCGACGTCCACGTGACTCCGCGAATGGAATGATGCCAAAAAAACGACCAGAGCATTCCGAGCCCTGCGCGATTCGCGCGTATTATAATAACTGCAGATCGTCGGGGGAGATTTGATGTAATAACCGGAGTAATTACCCCTCGTAATGGGCTTAAAAATGTTTCTTTTTTCGCCTGTATTTTTTACCCTCATACCGGAAACGAGATACAGGCGGATTCGCATCAGCTTTCCTCCCACCGGAACCAGCTTCCGAAACGCTCCTCTTTCTGAAACTTTCCGCCCGTGACCTTACTTGTCGCGTTTTAATAATGCAAACTTGAATTTTCGAGCCGTGCGTCATCTTTCAATCCGAAATCCTCCCTCTTATTACCGTACGAGATCTCTCGTTCCAGTCCAGATTACGTAATGATCCAGAGTCAAAGAGGGGAAATTTGTGAATTTCACTTTACAGTTAACTATAATATATGTTTATACATTATATCATAGTTTGTATACTATGATAATTTGATCAATCTCGTCTCTATTTCTGCAAATCACAATTTTTCTCCGAATTAAAATTCCTATACGATGCCATATTACACATATTCCAAACTATCAGAGACCGGTTTTACTTTCACGATCGTGGTTTATGGTTATTCACGAAGCAGTTAAAATCGATGTCTCAGGATTGATTCGAAAGGCTTAACTCCGAGCAGCCAACCGACCATATACCATATCGGTATTGGGATGCAGCCGCGTAGCCGAAAATTTTTAACAGGTACCGATGAACGAATCGATCGAGGAAATAACTATCGAACAAATATCCGCAGGGGGGTGGGGGAGGGGGGCATAAAGACCGCCTCGACACACGTATGAAAACAATAGATACGCATCACATAAATCGTAATCATCGTAAATACTTAATCGCTTCCAGCAAGTGGATTAGGCTTCGTGAATAAAGCAGTAGGTCAATCCAATCTGTCGGTATTATGCCCTATAATCTTATAATACGTTAAAAACCATAAGGGGAACCCTCCGCGGGACACCGTGAATCATTTTTGTTCCCGCGTACTAATCTTGAATATGCAATTGGTCAAGTTCCGAGGCCAGTTATCGGTGTGTCTTTACAACTGCAGCATAAATAGGGTGGCGCATAGACGAACGGAGAAAATAGTTCCAGTATAAACGGCAGAGGACGGATCCTTGCGTCTTTTTCGATCGCGGGCACCAAGCGATTTTTCAGATCGATTCCAACTATATTTCCACCTAATAACGTGCGCGTATGCTGCAGGGATGGTAAACCTGGCATTGGCTGCGGGCTGCCGCAAGCTGCCGCAAGCTGCCGCAGGTGTAACAACGGCCAAGAGGCATTAAGTTGCATTCGTGAACGCGTACGCGCTGAAAGACGGCAGCGTGTATAAATAGTAGGAATATACGTGCCTTGGAGTCTGACTCCTTCTTCTGGCCCTCCATTCATGACCAGGCAAATGCTAAGTATAGATGCTCGGAGGAGCTTATTTGGGAACGAAATGCGGATTGTGGCTGCCCAAACGCCCTGCAACGTGCGGACGATTATCTCCCCAGCTGCAGAGACGCAGGAACTGCCGATTGACCCAGACCTTTGTACCTCCGAAATAAAAAAAAAAGGTTCTGGATAAGAGGCGTCGAACCTCCTCCGCCGCACAAGATTTTCAGTCGCTTCTTCGATTTTTCTACTATCCGCACCAAAAACTGTTTTACGTACCCGTGATAGTAAATTTTCGGATCGAGTTCCACCGCAGCTGCAGTTGTACAGGAAAAAGACGATCAAGATCCCGAGAACGCGGGTGCTCGCGGAGAAAAATTTAATTAATCCAAACTGGCCGGGTTCCAAATTAGTCGGCTTCTCCTGCCCCTCGTTCCCCGTTACATTCGTGATTGGGTTCTACCTGCGTTTAATGGCCGGCGAACACGACGCGTGTATGCAAATTCACGTGCCGTAGTCCGCTTCTTTGATCCATGGCGAGTCTGAAAGTATCCGGTAGAAAAAGAAGAGGAGAAGAAAGAAAGAAAGAAAGAAAAAAAAAAAAAAAAAAAGAGAGAGAGAACAGATCGAGTACATCATCGATGGCACGATTTTCCCCTATTCTGGGTTCTCCTTTCCTCACGATTACTTTACACGTAGGTACATCTTCTATACAATCCGAATAATCTCTAAGGACAAATGAGATCCAGACGCGACTTCGCGACGGAGTCTTCGCTTCGTTGTGACGAAATATTCAAAGGCGGTACGACGATGCCAAGAGATGCGTTTGCACGCGTGTGAGTATTGTGTAACAGAGACACGCTGCTCGGGAATCGTCGCGGCGAGACGGGGTAACATTATACGCACGTGGGCGGAATCGCGGGTGGTGTAGGTATGCACGCATCTACGTAGCTACGTAGATTGGACAGAATAGGCTTTCGTGCCGGCTAAAAATATATATCCATAGGTATAAATGAATCCGCGGCCGTCCACTTGTTGGCACATCAAGCCTCCGTCTTCGATCCATTTTTAATCCACGAGTTCGCGGCTTCGACGAGAGAGAGAGTCTTGGGTGTAACACACTCGGATGATAGAGCCGGAACAACCGGATCGTTTACCCTTGAAATTATACGGGATGAGAGGTGAACGTGCGAGTTTCTACATTTGGGTACACATGTGGGGAATTGGGACATTCGAACATGCGGTTTCATTTAACGATGGGACGGCCGCCGTTATTCCCAATTTTCTTTTAACTTCGGCACATTATTGTATGTCGTGTATTGTTACTCTCGAATACAACTTGAGCCCGTATTTGTTTGTTTCTGAATACCACTCTGCACCTTTCCGAAGTAAGGTCGAAGCCATTGCACTCGGAGTTTTTGGGCTACTGCTGAAAATTTGGTAGAAGAAAGAAAAATCTGAAAAGTTACGCGAGAAAAGATTATAAAAATGTTTAGGAATTGGTGGAAACTGAATTTATGATTTTTAAAAAGTTACCAAAAAAGAAAAAAGTAAAAGAATAAATTGAGTCGTGTGACGGTGGTGTAACAGTTCGTAACTTTCGAGTACAACGAAGATGTAATGTACACGTATATAACTAATTTCTAAAAAGTTTTTAAAGTACTTGTAATTTTGCTGCCAACAATTTTTTTCGAATTCTTTTGGATTTTTCAAAATCACAGCCCGAAACACTCGATGTTTCCAACTTCGGTACGATGAGTGATATCGAAAAACAAAGAAATACGCTTTTCTCTCTCTTGTTTTCTTCTCTCGTTTTCATCAATTTTCCTGCATACGCGTTCAACAATGCCCAAAAATAATCGATTATTTTTACCCGATTAATCGAGTATAACGATTATTTTTAGCTTAGCGAGCATCGCTAAATAAACGAGTGGAATTGCTGCTACCGTGTTCGGAGAAAAATCACAAATCTACGATTCGAACAGTCGCTCGATTGATGTCGACAGAACCGAAAGAGAATGATGCACGCCAGTTTTACAATCATCAACGGTTCAAGCGGTCGATCATTAACGTCGTCGGAGGCGTGCGAGGCAGACTTTTAGGCTTAAAATTGAAGAGCGTGGCGTCCAATTCTTTTTCATCGCACACGCAATATTCAGACCCATCGTATTATCTAATTGCGGGACGTATCCGTTTACGCTTCGTCTGAGGCCTGTCTACTTTTGGTCTCTCTCTCTCTCTCTCTCTCTCTACTTGGCTCTCTTAACCGCAGACCAAGAACCGACTCTCAAAGAGTCCCGTTGACGAATCTGACCAACCGTCGGACGTTTATAACCGGTCGATTCCTCGCTGATGAAAACTATGCATATCCGTACGATTTATCGACGAAAACTACTTGGTGTAGAAAACATGGAAATTTGAATAACACGTACCATACATGTAAATACGGGAATTCCTCTTAAACTTTTTACCTTTCACGAGAGATATCGTCCACCGCGTGTCTCGTCAGCGTGATCCTGCTGACTTTTCAACTTTTCCCCAAGAAAAGAGGTTCGAAGCTTTCGAGAGTAACCGAGAAAAGAGCCGCTAGACGTAGGCAGGAGGTGTACCTACTACAAGCTCGCGGACGGAGTTGGTCGGTTAGGAATATTTTTAGACTGCACGAGGTGGGAAGGGCGGGAGGAGGGGAGGAGGAAAAAACGGGGAAAGAAATATCGCGGGTATCACGCGTTGGTGTGTAGTGCACGAAAAAGCGTTGTGCGACTACCGGGCGAAATAAAATATTTCTTGTTCACTCTATATCGTGTATGTGCCTCATTATACCGTAGGCGCGTTATGGGCAGATGTGCGATTATACCGGTGTTAAATGAGATACAAAGAGACAAAGGAGCGGGAGAGATGAAAAAAGAATTGCAAAAGCGTGGGTGGGAAAAAAAAGGGACGTTCACAGACTCGACTTGTGCGAAACACCATCGGGATTATTGTTGGTACGTTTTCTGAAACTTTACCACAAGGTTTCAAAACCGGTTGGATTTCATTCGACGCGTTTCACGTCCTTCCTTTGCACAGCCCCTTTTTATTTGATTGAAATCTTTTCATATTTCAAAAGGATCTTGTATTACGTATGTCAAAGATATACGGAACTGATTGTGAGAAATATTTCGAGCATGCTTTTCCTGAATGTGATCGAGGGGCTCGAGGGGATCGAGGAATAGAGAAAAGAAATAAAACACGTGCTACTTGCAGCAAGATTTTTCTCTAGATAATCAAAAATTCTGTTTTTTTTCTTCGATTCTTATTCAGACTTTTTATTGCATGCTGCAAACTTCTTCATATGTTACGAGATTCGGTTTTCCTTTCTGTGCATTATAATAAATGTCGTTCGCGCGATTAAATTACACCAGGGATTGAACGATTGTCTAACATGCGTGTTGACACGAGCAGATTTTCATCTAAGAAACGTGTCTGTCTCTGTCTCGTTTGTTTAACAACTTCTTGACTTTGACAAGATAGAAGAACAGAAAAAAGTCCGATCCAGCGAGAAATATCGAAAAACTCTTCAAATAAAATTAAAAAAAAAAAAAAAAGAAATAAAAAAAAAATGCGAAACCTTCGTCTTTCGTTGGAGGAATAAAGTTTTTACCTACAAGTTATGCGTGCAGTCAATATCAACTAACAAAACACCGATTGAAACAGCATCGTTTCGGTATAAAATCCTCACCTATGTAAAAATTCTCTTTTTCAATTTCATTATACTCTTTCGTAAAGCTCGTCTGTTCTTGATAACCCCGTTAGAGTGGTATACTATACGTATAAAAATAGGAGCTCTATTTTGGCGGATGCATACAAGCGCGCGATTTGTGTATAAATCGAGGGTAACATCATAGACGTGAAAAAGGGCAGGTACAATCTTCACGCGTGTTTCACCGAAATCCGTGAATTCTCGTGCTCGATATTAAAAGTACGGGTTATACACGCACGTGTATCTAAACTGATCTAATTATACACGGCACTAATTCTACGAAAAACAGTAAATTCGCAACGACCGATTAACCGTTGGACGTTGCATCGATACTGAGATGGCATTTTCGGAGGTTGAATGTGCGCATCAGCATAAGCGGCATCAGCAGAATCGGCAGTAATAAGACGGGGGGAATGGAAAAGCCGGGGATACGAACGTTTCGTTTCGTCTCGCTTATTCGGTCGCGAGGCTTGTTCTGCTTGGATAAATAATTATTCTATTTCCAGCCATTGTTTACTACACTGACACGCTGCGCGCTCCTCTTCTCTTCCCATCGAAACCACGATTGCAGCTCAACCGACGATCGTGTCGCGTGACGACAATTTTTTCCAAAACTCCTTGCAATGATAAAAAACCGGCTGAAATAATCAGAACTCGCAGTTTACGGGTCAACGTAAATTACTTAATCGCACGAATTTATACGAATTCGAAAATAATCTGTGTTTCAGTAAAAATGATAATTGCGAAACAAGCGTAAGCTACGACAATCGGACCGTGATAGCGATGATCTTGGAAAAGAAACGGCAAACAAATCACACTAATAATCTTCAGGAATTTACGATTCGCATACACGCATGGCTATTTATTCAACGTTTGTCTTCTGCCGTTTTTTACTTCTTCTGTTTTTTTTTTGTTATTCGAGAAAAAAAATTGCATAACTCGTTTTTACAGACTCCTTCGGTCTTCTGCAACAGCTGATTCTCGTCTCCGTTATATCCACGCAGTGCCACGTTTGTCTTTCTCTTACTCGCAGATGCAGCTATACGATTGAGAGATAATCACATAATTGTCCTTTCAAATACGCTGTGAACCTACCTACGATATTTAATATACTGTGTATATATATATACATATACACACACACATATATATACACACATAGTGTACACGTTTGTTGAACGGCGTACATCTGCATATATGGTAAATTAATTAAACGTGTCACTGACGCCACGCCGCGCCACTCTGCCATTCGGGAACAACAATTATTCTACGATAACGTGCGCAGCCATGTATTTGTGTAAGGTTACGTACTTCTTATTTCGTGTACAGACGTGTTTGCAAGGAAAGAAAGAACCTCGCAAACCGCGTAATCCTCGAATTCTTTATTCTAACATAAAACGACAAACGTAACCGAATACTTTGCAATAGCAAACTTGTAATTCGGACAGAATGACGGTCGCCAGGGGAAAAAGCTATCGCTTACCGCAGCGTAGGTTGGCTGAATTTCCCACTGAAATTGACATCCCGTCACTCTGGAGTTGGCTTATAAGTTATAACCAAGGTTTGAATCGCGCGTCTGACGTAGCCTGTCAGTACAGGTATAATAACAACAACACGTTGCAGTGCAGGTACACGAATTTAACTTAGTTCGTAAACTGCATATATACCATGCAGGAGTTTGCGAAACTGTACAAAGTTGCAGCGACTAGGCAGGCGGCGCCTCGTTTTGCAGCCTTCGGGGTCCCTCGAGATTTGAACGTTGCAGGGAAAATTACCAACGACCGTGCAGCGTCGAAGTTTACATTCATGAATCGTTTAATAAAATTGACGTGAAAGTTTGCGGGGAAAGAGGAAAAAATATATCAAAAATCAAAGAAATAAATAAAATAAACAAATTTTTAAACCAAAAACGTTGCCCCGATTTTATTTTTTAGACTATTCTTTTCTCGAAAGTTTAGTGACGAGAGTTTACCGCATCCGGTTGAAAAAATGACAAGGAATCAGCCTTTTCGTCTTCATTGACGCGGTAGTAAATTGTCAAGTACGAGTAATTCTCTTTTTACCCGTCGATAATTTTCCCTTCAGCGATTCTGCCTCCGGTAATCTTCCTATAAGGCGTAGGTACGGATACTTTCGAGAATATCAAAGGAGCGGATTTGATTCGATACAAAAAAAGAGAGAGAGAGGGAGAATCGGTGGAATTAATTCGCAGTCAATCTAATAAGTGACGGAATTTTCGAGATCAAAAGTGTACGGTTAAATTCCATCCGACGACGATTCGATTAGTCGCGTGAGAAGAAGTCGGGTAATTTAAAGAAGACGGTAGCCGCTTGCTCGCTCCTCGTTCAGCGAAGCGCGAAAGACTTTGAAAATTCTCGGACGCCGCGTATAATCGTAGATAGTTGATTAATTAACCGATCAAAGAGAAACCGGGGTTTCGCCTCGCGATATTTCCGCATACGAGGTTGTTTTAAAGCAGCGGTGCATAACGCCTCCTCGCTCTTCGCCCTCGACCACCCTCGACTATCCTCGGGGGCAGAACCTCGTCGACTGCACCGATCAATATTCCGAGCGGTCCATCCCGCGACCTATATATCTCGGGCTTCTTCCCAACTTCGTTATATCAACACCTTCTTAACCCTTTTCAATTTTCAATTTTCAATTTTCACTCCGCACGTGCAGCGTGATTAATAATTTCGGTACAATGAAAACGGGGGCGGGATTGAAGTTCCGAATTTGAAAGCATCCAAATTACTTGCTGGCGACACTCGAAGTAAAGAAATCGAACTTTTAGGTAACAAAAAAGCTCCGAATGGTCGGAAAATCGACGGCTCAAAGTTCCGAATTATGCGAGATTCCGAAAATTTAAGTTACGGTAGAGCAAAGTTCCGAAAATTGAAATATACTTACACAGTGTAGTTTACTCAACGAGTGGGTGTAAACAATATAAAAAAAAAAAGAACAAAAACTGAAAATCAGAATCAACGGGATTCCGAGCGCAAAAATATCGAATATCCAAAACAAAGAAAGATCAAAGTGATGAAATTTCATCAAGCCTGAATTTCATGGAACTGAAAATCTACAATCAGTTGGAATTTAGATGTTTTAGATTTTTAAATTTTGTCATGTTCGCAATTCCGGACCTTTGACTTGTCGGAGTTACGCCATTTCGGCCTTTTGTCCTTTTGGAAATTTTCACTCTCGGAACTTTGAACGTCGGGTTTCCGACCACCCGAAACTTTGATGTTTCGTCAAACTTAGATTTCTTTACTTTAAGTTTCGCCACCAAAAAATTCTGGATCAGGCGCTTTCGTTACATTTCAAATTCGGAATTTCAACCTCGCCCTATGCAAAGTGCATGAATTTGTTATATTTTCCTTTTTTTTTTCAAATCGACGACACCTCGATTACCTGCCTATGATCGTTGCTGTCGCAAATTTATTATGCACAATACATGGGTGGGTGTTAAGTGTGTATTACGCTCTTGGGGAAGACTCATCGCAGCGATTGTTTGCTGATTAAATTTGTCAGTTCAGCCTCGCGTTCAACTAGTCTCGTTAAACTCATCCCACAATGCCGTGCAAAGCACACGTTCGAAACGGCAACAACGATTCCGCAATGTGTACAATATGTGTAGGAGCAGCATCGTAATTGTTGTTAGATTGTTGTTACATAAACGCATCATCGAACGATCGACAAGCAGTTTACTGAAACTCCACATTTTCTTGATTCTTTGTTTCAGGTAAGGATTGTTTCGCCGAACACACACCTGTCAAGGCCCAAAAACCGGATCAGTATGTGACAAATTCTAATCCAATAATTAAAATCATCACCAATGTAGAGAATCTTACGATAGCCAATCTATACGTCATACACTTTATTCAATTATAACATCTCAGGTGGAATGTTTTTCTTTTTCTTTTTTTTGTTTTGTGTCTGCGTAAACCGACGAACAGACAATTAATCTTGAGAGATGATCTTTCTTCGCGAGTGCTGTAACGTGCACAAACGAAACACCGGCTGGAATATAACCGTATCGAATTAGTTCGAGATCGTTATCGGCGATTACACCGACGTCAATTTGTATCTAATCTTGTAACGAGCAGTTGTTTGCTATCGTGCAACAACCTCGCAGTCGACGCGTGTACCTATTCACGTGCAACTGAGACGATAAGTAAGATAAATAAACAAATAAACGAATCGAGACTAAAGACTTGGCGAATTCCAAATCGCTCGAAATTCACATCCGGACAAAATTTTTGCAATTATTAACGCGGCAAATTAGCCTCGAGTGTCGGCATCAAGGATATTGCACGAGATCGTACCTGCCACGCTATATAATTTGTAGCGAGTATTTTACAGCCGGTATTTTAAATTCTCCATCGAATAAATCAGCGCCAACGAACGTTAAGGCACGCGGCAACAAATTGTTATTCATGCAAATATACAAAGTGATTTCGACAATATTTCGATAGTCGTTTTCTCATTTCTCATTCAACGACGAAGAAAAAAAGTCTCTCCGCATTCGTAATATTAAATATGCAATTGAAACGATCGTTGAGTAATAATATTAGCCATGCAAACGCGTGAGGAAACTTTATTCAAAACAACAATCGATTCGAAATGTATACTTTGGCATACGTATACGTGTATATTACATCATACAATATCCTGCAGAAGCAGGAGCAGCAATCGTCGATGCGTGTCAAAGCGGAGAATTCGCACCGTGGGGTATGTAATAACCTGCATCGAGTAGGTATCTCATCTAGCTCGCAAATTAGCGCGGAGTGAATTAATTGAGTTATACAGACGCGGAATTGATACCGCATGCGATCCCTCTCGATGATGCGCGTCTAACCGAACAGCCGGTTCCCATGTACGACCAGAAATGGAATAAAATATCATACGTGTCCGTGAGGATCGATCGAACCCCGGGATTTGCTCCGCAGATTTATTCACCGTACGCCGACCCGAATAGCGACACTTAAGGGGAGAGAGCGAGGGATGCGAAATGTGAAATACAAGAACAAGAGGCGCGCTTTTATTTCCCGTTGTGAGAAAATAAAAAAAAATAAAAAAACAAACAAACAAACAACTTTGATATTTCGTTTCCTCTCTAAGAACCGAAAAGCGTATCCCTCTGCAGCTTGAGACGAAATATTGAAAATACGTGTCGTTTCGTTGTATTATTTGTTTTATCGCGTAAAAATTTCAATCGTGTAATAACGGTATTTGTATAAACGGCGCTTCTTGTCCTCATCAAGTTACGGCTTTACGTAACGCGACATTCGTATCAGGTACACCCGACGACATTGAACTTCGCACGGCGTGTATTCTACACACAGGTAAAGAAAAAAAGGAAAAAAATACAAGAAAAAAAAAATGGACTATCTGTTCGACGTAAGCAAATCTCCATTTTCCGGCCTGTTTCATTCCGCTTATAATCCGTATAATACCACCTGGGTATTTGAATTGAACAGGCGTGATTCGTTGGACGAGGGAATTTACGTCACGTGACACTCACATGTTTCCGAATATAAAACTGTCGAATACTTGTGTCGTATGAAAAAACCGTAACGACGATGCTGCCGCTGCTGCTGCAGTAGCGCACGGAGCTATTCGGTGAGTGAAAATCAATTATCGGTCCCGCCCACGACTGCGGAATCTTCACGTTTGAAATACCGTTGCAGAATTTCATCGTATGACATTCCAGTTCGTGACAGTCATCGTTGAACAATACAGACGGCGCTGTCTAGGCGGTGAGAGAATATCTAATTGACTGACGGATGAAACCCTGTCCGTAGTTTGTTGCGGAGCGACGCGAACTCTTTATCATCGCGTCGTTTTGTCGGATAAAGTTTGCTTTTGCAGACAGCGGAACGATATTTTGGATTTTAAGCAGAATCGCCTATTTTCACAAACATTCATTGTAAATAACAACTAAACAAACTTCAGTTGCGCGTTTGAGATAGTTTTATAAAAAAATTTAAATGGAGAACTGAAGTTTGTTCAAGTTCGATGTACAATAACTGGTTGGCAGTATATGTAATCTTTCTTAAAATCCATATATAAGGAAAAAATAAAGATTTGATATCCGGAACCCAGATTCAAGATTCGTGTTGACCGGTGTAATTGATGCTACTGTAACAAACGGCGATAAAAATTGTTGTAAATTTCACTTCGCTACCTGCGCCGCGACACGCGAAGTTGTTGTTGTATCGCTTGCCAATTTTTCATTTTTTATTATTTAGCTGTATTTTCACCGGGATTGTTTTTACGATAGACTTGACGGGCTGCAGCTAAAATAAAACCAGTGATTCACGATTGGACCAAGTTCGCACTTTAGCATCACGTGGTATCTGCAATCTGCATACCTGCTTCTCGTTAGTCGAATAGAGCGCCTGTAGTACTACTAATTCTACTACTACTCGCTGTTATCGCTGTAAGAGGAGAACAGTGCTCGTCGTAATCTTCGCTACGTCGAAGCGTGTATCATTCTAGATGAAAAAAACGTCCAGGTCGGTAAGCCGGACGACGTCGTTGAAACGGTACACGGAGATCCGCCTGTCGGGTAATCCGTTTACTTACTCGAACGAAATTCTTCCGAAATTTCAGCGTCGATATTATTTCTTGGCTTGCCGACCTCTGCGACAGCTTTTTGAATTCGAATAAACAATCGCGCAAGCATTCGTTTTCGATATTTTTCACTCACGAGTCTCCGTTCGTGGGACATATATTTTTACCCTTTGAATTGCGTCTGATTCTTCCGCTTTAATCATCGAAAAGAATATTTCTCACGTTGTTTTTGGATAGCTTGATAGCAGCGAAGCGGTGGTGAAAAAAATTTGAGAGAAAGAAGTGGAGGAAGTATTAAAAAGAGAAAAGATAATTCATCGTGATGTTTCGTAATACACATGGAGGGTTATTTTGTCTCCGATTCGAAACGAACTTGCTCGATCGTAAGCTGCGATTTGAAAACAGGATGTTGTCTATGTTATACTTGGATACTGATGAGAGTAGTAACCGGACTCACCGTTTACGGCGCTCTCCTCGTAATCCTTCTTTTCCGGTTGGATGGTGCTGGAGGATACCTGAAACAAAAATGTTTCCGATAAATAATCAGAGGTAACTGCGAGCATCGTACGAGTTAAACGAGCCTTGGATTGTCCTGGAAAACAAGAAACTTCGCGCGAACGTAAGCAGTTAAATATAATTCAATATACCGTCGTTAAAGCTATAATTTTTAATTTCTGATCTCTGACGTCGAGTTCGTCGCTAATCCCCCAATACTTGTGAGATGTGAGAGAGGAGAGATGGAGAAACAGCCAATTTCAACCGTGAAAACATTTCTAAATGAAGTATTGATTTACCGCAAATTCACCTGTTCAGCTATAGCCTGCACTTTTTTAAATTCTCGATATGCGGATCGCGGTTATCGTACGAAGTACGAATTCAATTCCCAAGCAAGCCGTCTATTCAAGCAGCGACATACCCTCGACAGTGTTTGACACGAGTGTTGTTGTACGAGTCCTGAAAGCCGGGAGTCACTTCGACCTCGTTTAAAAGACTGCGAATATTTTCAATTGATATCGCGTACAACGTAACACCGCAATAATGTATCCGCCGAGAAATTCTCAGTCAACTTTGTTCGTGTGTCCTCTCCTCTCTCTCTCTTTTTTTTTCTCTGCGAGTGGCAGGTTCACCACAACCAATCACTTCACTTGAGAGTGAGCACTAATTCAACTGCCAAATCACTTTCTTTTCTTTATTATTCTCTATAAACCTTTTATTTTTATTGTATTTTATTTTATTCATTGCGTGCGGTTTGCTGTAATTTTTTTTTTTTTTCTAATCTTGAACAACAAACAATCGTATCGGTCAGTACATATCTCTCTCCTTGAACTTCCGAATGCCCGCAATAATAATTTGATCGTCAAGTAAAATCAGATCTACAGGTAAAGATAACAACCGTAACTATATTTTCACCGTCGTATCGTTTCAGTTACTCTGCATTGTCGAGATTCGAAATGCGAGTCATGAATTTTATGAGACACGTGACCGTCTTTCCGCCCTTGCGAGTGTTCGGTGTATAATAACAACACCGACCTGGCAAGTATTTCTTTCACTGAAGAATTGACTGTGAAACCGAAATGAGATCCGCACATCTTAAACATGAAGCACACCTCATCCCGCATCAACTTGAGAATGATAAAGAATCGCTCGTCGAAACTTTCGTCGATTTGGTTAGGAGACAGGGATTCTTGTCTCATCGTCAATTATGCATCATAGTCGTCGCTTTGTAGGAGAAATCGGTGCGGTTCAGGGTGAGATAAATTAAATACATCATAAAATTTAACACGAGATTGTGAAAATAAAAAACACAATCCGAAAGGCTGGCGGTATTTTGAAAAAGATGCATGATTTTTTGTTTTTTTTTTTTTCTTTTTTTAACGAAAAAGGAATAATGCAAGAACTCGTTATTTCCTCGTTAATAGGGTGAAGCAGTGCTCTTCAGCGGCCGCGGCATCGCTTTAAAACTGTCTTCGCACCCGACAAGCCCTACATACGAAACGAAAGATTCCCGATGAGGCAACGACGAGATCTTTATCACCGTAATTTGGCGGCGAAGATTCGACGCTCGAAGTGATTACGAACGGCTGTATAAATTCTGCAGGTTCGGTTGGTTCAATTAATCGAACCCGGAGAAGCTCGACAAATGTCGCAGTTGTACTTGTAAAGCTTTTGCACATCGCCATTCGGCGGAGGGAGCTATTTTCGTAACACGGTGCGAAAAAATTTGGCTGATCGCAGTGCCGGACGCGAATCCCGGGATATTAGCATTTTTCACCGGGTATACCCGACCTCTAATATCACGACGTCGTTTTCAAAAACTGAAAAAACTATCGTCTCGCTATTTTCGTCCGTCGCTGCGCTGCAGCCGCAGCTGAATTCGTCATGGCGCAATTCCGCGTCTAATTTTCCTCCCCATATTACGTACTATTTTTCAAGTACGGTTGCGGATCTCCGCTCATTTTCACATCTCGATTTCATCTCATGTCAATATTTCGCTGCGATTCTGCTTTTGTTTTTAAGACCTGAGACAAACGTTCTCAAGCATTTATTACCAGCTGTAATTTTATTTACACCCTACTTGCTCTGTGACATTTGGCGGTAGGGTCGTTTATAGACTGTCACACTGTGTTCGCTTGTACGTATTTGACCTCGTCATCATCATCATCATCATCATCATCATCTCACTGGACAGATGAACACAGTGACAGCCTACGACGATGTAATTACAGTTTCACGTGGCCCCGAATGCAACATTTGTCGAATCGTACGTGCGTTGGATATATTAAATAAATTTTGGCCTACAGTTTTTAAAAGTCGCTGGTTAAAAATTGTAACAAAATTTATTCAGCTATTCACTTACAGTTTATCACAGAAATCGTTAATTATATAGTTTAGTAATAGAATTTTCCTTATTCTCTCAATCGTTAATTCGATGTTTTTTGTAAGTTAATGATATCATCATTCTTTTAAATCTTGTTTTAGAATTTAAGTCACAATTTTAATTTTAATTTTTTTCATGGACAAAACTGACGCGTGTCGAATAATTATTTTAGTCGCGTTTCGATGGGATGATAAATAATGCAAAATTCGAACATAACACGCAATGTTTTCCAAGGATGACCCTCGTCTCGGTTTAACGATTATACAACAAGTTTGAGATTGTTTCCCAAAAGTTGTATAATTGTCTTAGTGTTAAGTTTTTATTTTTTTTTTTGTGTGTGAAATATTTCGAAAAATGCGCCAAGATCAACGAAACGTTATTTCCATTTTTATTCTATCTTTGATATTTGACTAAAGTTTCAGTTATAATTGACCTAGTATCTACGTTCCGAGGTATTCGCCAGTTATTTTATCCGCCGAACCGACGTTTCAAATTTGGACAGAAATTAATTCTCACGTTTCGTATTTTTCTCAGGCTGAAAATCAGGCCATTTTTATAACTTGGCGCAGTTTTGACTAAGTATGATAATTATTACCTTAGGATATTTACGTCTATAACGCATACTGAATATTAGGGTTACCCTAATTGACAGATTGCACGCCTTGGTGTCAGCTTTAATTGTGTGTGTGTCTATCTATACATGTGCATTTGTGTGTGCCTTGTATGCCTATCTATAAGTATGTTTTTGTGTGTATCTTGTATATGTATAATATGCAACTCGCGTGAATTTACTCATGGCCGTGTCCTGCACGTGAAAATGCGAACAACCGAAGAATTCGAAAATCCGGTTAACGTGAAACTTTGAATCGCATACAAAAAGAAAAAGAAAAAAACGTTAGGCAAATGTTTTCTACATAAACCGAGAAGTACCGAGTGAAACATTGATGGATTGCATAAAATTTGAAAAGACGTATCCAAGGACCGCGTAGTAATTCAACTTTTTTTTCCATTTCCACAATAATTACAAGTGTAAAAATTTATCATTATCAAATACATAGAGGCATTGAATTTTTCCAATGGAACTTCGGCGGATTTCAGAGTTTGTACGAGGAAAGAAAATTGTTAGAAACTAATCTAACCGCCACCCAAATAAGGATTAGAATTTTTTTTTTAAATGATTCGACATTAGACAGACGTACGTCATTAAAGAATTAACCAACAATTGGAGATAAGTAGTTCGATTATTATATGGTCATTGGATAGGTCTATTCGAGACGTTTCAAATAATATCCAACTTAGTGTTTTTCTCGGTCGTTCTCGATTTAACCAGGAAACTTCAAACAGGAATATTGTTTTTTCAGAAGCTTCTAACGACGTTTCCAATTTTTCCATCGTACGAAAAGAGGATGCAAATTGCAAGGTTTCACGATACCCGATAGAAATTACGAGGTTTTCGTCTATTCGAATTTTCACGCATACACGCGTAGATCCATATTGTATTTTTAATTACGTAATTAAACGAATCGGATAAAGTAATTTTTGGTGTGGGGATAAAACGGCAACAGCCTATAGGTTGCCTTGGGTATTATTAATAAACTTATATAAGTTCAGGGGATATAAAACATGCGATGCTTTGAATATTCGTATGATGTAATGTGGTACATTGTGTTTTTATTATCAAACGAACAGAAATAAGAACGAAAAAAAAAAATGGTAAGAGCAGAAGCAAGAGCTGGAATTCTTATACGAAAGATGAAAATTTCTATTATTATTGTAATTACTGTTACTGCTAGTGGCATTATTATCATGATTATAGGATACGATCCGATTGTAAACAACATGCAGATTAGGAAGTACATTGCCTTTAAATATTTGTTCGATTTGATCTGAAAACATGAAACAATTGTATTAATAAATAATATTCTGGGAATACATCACATTTCAATACATCCTATACATACGGCAGTTAAAAATTGCAAATAGAGCGTGATCAGAACGAAGGACTGCAGATAATTTGTGCAGTTTCGGTGAGTAATGAGCGATTTAAAATGTAGATCAAAATCAGCGGTCTGTGACAAATTGATTTTTTTGCGGATTGCTGCAGTTTGTCGTAATATTACCTAAAGTAATTCGAATTATTGACCGCGTCGTGCATCGACGTGGCGAAGATTAATTTATAGCCTCAAGAATTTGGTGCGCGGTTGTTAATAAATCACGTATGAATTATCATAAGAATATCAGTTCGTGAGCGTGTCAGAAATGATCGAGTACCGTCGTAAAAATCAGATTCAAATATACACGTATTTAGTATTAATCTTATAAACTCGATCAAAGAAACGAGAAATCGAAGCAACAACTATACTCGATTCCAATCACAGTGTAAGTGCAGCGAGAACCTTTGAGGAATGCGTGCAGGGTTCTTCCTTTGATATCGTTTATAAATTGGAAATCTGAAGTCTGCGTTCAATTTGCGCGCTTTGTGTGCGCTGCCGCCAAGTTACAACAAATTATCATCGATCAGCCCCCGAACTACGTTCGTATTATACGTATACGTATATCCGTGTACCGCATTAAACGCGATAAAATAAAAATACCCAAGTTAACAAGGATCGAAACCCACGTGTCTGTTGCATACGCCATTCTACATTCACGTATGGCTTTAGCGGCTCGTTGATCTGCCTAATTACTCGTCAGCAAATTTGATCCGAGCAACGGACGATAAGCAACTGATAAGTATATAAGCCAATTGTATCCCCGATCAATCCTCGGCCCGCATCAATCTCTGGTGAATCAGCTGTGAAGAGCAGCGAGAGATTTTGACGATTGTTCGAAAGAGGCAATACAAGTAAATATAAACGTGAATATGGTTTTTCTTCTTCTTTCGGGCCTGTAAAAAAAAAAAAAAAATTCTATCCGCCAAGTCCGCATGTACGAAAGTTCTCGGCGCAATCAGAAGTTGGGAAATGCGATTCCGCTAGGTTGGCAAATCTGTTTCATTCGCAACAAAAAAAGCCGAATCATCTTCGCGTGGGAACAACATCGATCGCCGGGTGAACAATTTCGCACAGTGAATATCACCGAGACGGTCCAAGATGTCGGAGATTGTTATCTCCGAGTGTACGAGCACGACGAAATCCCCGAATGAGTTGGCTCCGATCGCAAATTCGTCGGTACGTGATCGCTGGTGGTCGCCAGCGATTAGAAAAGTGACGCAAAAAAGCTACATCTGTGATCTGTACGTGAAGATGCGCAAGCGTCTGAACAAAGTTAACCGCGTGTCGAGGTCCTTTCTACCACCGGCAAAGATCCAAATCGAGGTGGACGATGATCCGGGCGGGGTGATCACGGAATCGTACGTGAAAAAATTTTCCCTCATCAAGTCAATTTTCGACGTTAGAGACAACGAAAATCTCGAGGATAAACCGAGCGTTCACGAAATCAACGCCTGGGCTGTTAGGCTCGATGCTGAAGCTGGTGGGTCTTACATGTGAATTTGTATTTACGTTTCCTTTTTCTCTTTCTTTCGATCTGCTCAACAATTTTTCCCGTGATACGAGAGATAAGGTTGTTTCAATTGCAGCTCACTCAACCCTCTTGGATATGACAGAGGACGTGAAAAATGCACAGCACCAAGAATCGGAAACAACGATGAAATATGCATTTTGATATTATTACGTAAAATAAATCGATCGTTTTTAAACCCCCCGCTGGAATCAGCTAATCCACAAAAGCTGCTGTATAAGGTACTATCAAGTCTTGAATTAGAATTAGTGGGGTTGTAAATTAATTTTTTCCTGCTTCATGAAAGTATCCGACCTGGGACTCGCGGTTGTCAGAAGCCGAAGAGGAATAATGTCTTTTTTTCAATTTTAATTCCTTGTATATTGTATGATTGTAGTTTGAAATTTGTATGATGTTATAAGTGAATAAATATATACATATAAATGTAATCCCATTCCTAAATTAATCCAAAATTATCAAAAATGGTATGCCGATGCTTGTACTGTAGCTAATCGTAAGCTTTGCAGTTGGTTAACCTGTGATAATATAATCACTCGTTCGCGATCATTCCGATACGAGCACGTACAAGATGAGTTCTTAGATAGGAAACTACCTCGTCGACGATTCAAGGGATCAAATTTGTCCGGAAGTATTCAGGTACTACTTACTGTTCGCATACTAAGCTGCTAAATCATGTTACCCGAAAGTAATAATTCAAACTCAACGATAATTAACAACGATTATTATTATTACGTGAACTTCCGGAGAGTTACGCAAATTAAGGAAATGAAAGGATCACGTTGGTACGTGATTTACGATACTTAGACTATCTTATTTTGGACAATTTTCGAATAATTTAACGGCGCCACGAGACTGTCGAGCCTGCACGTGCCGATAGAACCAAATGTATCTCCGTACACTTGTAACGACCGAATGAATGTTTCGGCTGTAAAGTGTCGGAATTGTATCTTATTCCACGCGGTATTACGTATGCGACACGCGAAGAACATCCCGAGTTTATTGGAGGTTCTTCGATCGAGCGAAGCTTCGAACGCAGCCCGCGGCTACGCTGAAAGCTCACCGGAAGTCCCTCTGCACATTTTCACGTATTCTTCTTATCGTTATCCGTATTTCTCAGGCCCGTTTCTACTCTACGTGCTCGGTACGTTTCGTGTAAAGATCTTTTGACGTTTCGACGTTCCGGTGTCGGGAAAAATTTTCTCTACCTGCACCTGAGATTCCTGTTTTCGCAGAGAGTGAGCAGAATTCGCAAGAACATTTAACCACTTGAAAGTACGTGAACGAATCCTACTTTTAGATTCAGTGCGAAAAGCCACGAGGCGAGTAGAATATTTTCTTGTTTCTACATTTGAGTGGGATCTCCTTTACTTGTTTTCTACTCGCTGCTGCACTGCAGCAGTTATTGTAAGTATATATATATATGAGCATGGCACCGTCCCAGGATTTCAAAAATCTATAAATATCGTGCGAAAAAATGTAATGTAGTTTTGACAATCTCGCGACAAATCTGATAAACGCTCGTCAAATTTTTTTTGCTCACGTGTTCATCACTCTGGGTGTAAATTTGGCTAAAAAGATTTTGTAATACGATATAAATGTCCATCAGAAGTTCGTTTCACTTTTGTGAAGAATAAAATATTTCGCCTCGCGATCAATCTCACCTTGAGAAACTGTGATTCAGCATCGGGGAGTTGACTTTATTTATTTATTTTTTTTTTTTTTATTTCTACAGTCAAGCGGATCAGCCACCACAATGGCGGAAGATGGGTTGTTATCCACTGACGGAAATCCGCTAGAAATAAATCTCCCCGTAACTACAAACGACAACAACAATAACGATGAAGCTTATAAATATAACGTTTGCAAATACCAGATTAGCCGTAGCGTTGTTTCAGCTGCCACAAGAGGTTTTGAAAGGTGGTTGAATTGGGAGAAATCATCGAAAGTGAGTGATTCAAAATCTGAGTCGAGACAGACGCGAGCTCATTCTTCATCTCCCGAGGGAAGTCCGCGAGTCCAAAACGAGAGTGACGGTTGGTTCGATATAAAAAATCGCTTCGGTTTCACTCAGTCTACCAAAGTAAAGTCGATGTCGGAAGGCAGCTGCGGCACGATGGACGATGCAAAACCATCCGCCTCGTGCGAAACGTCGAAAAAAGTGGAACCCGATTGCCGGAAGGTGGACGATCTTTGCAAAAAGCTTTGGAACGGTGGTTGTTCAAAAAAAAAATCGGACAACAGTGAAAAAGTTGTCGATAACGAAGAGAGCCTGGACGACTTGGCGAAGAACGCGTGTAGAATCGAGAAGAAAATGCAAACCTGCTGCATTTCAGGTAATTTAACGATTTCATCGGGACTTTTGACACGTCGCGTTCGCATAGATTTACAAGATAAATTTGAGAAAGAGTAATTTTTTCTTAATGAAAAAACAAAAAGCATCTTTCATCGCGATGCTGCGGGGGGACCTCGGACGGAGTATGTCTGTAAGCGACAAACAAGTTACCAAAGTTTTCGAGAACGAACAGACCTCGATGTGAAACTTGGAGGGTGATCAAACCTCGGGGAATGATAGTTTTATCGCTGTTTGATAAAGGGGACAAGCTGTGCAATAAACGGGGTTAAATTCGTCGAAGGTTTCAGTGCCGAAATCGTTCCACGGTCAGACATAACGCTAAAATCATCCTGGGTCAAGTTTTCTTTAAAAACTTTCGCAACTTCCGTTCCATCGGTATAATATACCTATTTTATTATTCTACTTGGCAGCCGCGGTTATTCGCACGCAGCATCACGACGAAATACGCAGTTAGAAGCCTTTTCGCAAGCAAGAATCTATGCCGAAATTCCTCTGGGCGATTATTCTAAAAATTTTCAGACGCGGCTGCCGATCCGCACAATCCCGACCAAGTCGACGACGTGTTAAAAAAAACGGAGAGCTGCGTCGATGCTCTGATTAAAATGGAAGCGACCTTCAAAGAAGCTAGGAAATTGTTACACTCCGCTATGGCCAAGGGAGAGCTCCAACCCTGCAGTGATGCTGCGAAGCCCTGCTCGACGAAGAAGAACAAGTCGACGACACCCAAGATATTACGTTCAGCACCGCCACTGCCCGACTGTAAAACGTCACAACCGCAAGACGAACAACGTTCAGGTAGACTCTTGGGTGCGACGAAGGCCGCAATGTCGTCATCGCGGTTAATTTGGTGATTGGAAAAGCTTGAAAAAGTCCAATCTCACAATCTGAATCCTAGAATTGGATGGAAATTTTAATTAAGGTCTAAAATAATAGCGAGCTAGTATCTCATTAAGTTTTTATTCTCGAGGTTGCACGGCGAGTGATGCGAGACTCGTTGCCTCCTCCCTTATCTCTGTATTTCGTCGTTTTTACCCCGGCTTCTTGTTTTTGCATTTCGGCAAATTAATCATCGGTAATTAGAGAGCAGGCGGCAGCGAGTTTTTCGCAGTAAGTTTAAAAAGATCGTAGATATCCATGTAATCGAAGCGTTGAATCGCGCGCGTATAATTGTTGAGTACAAAGTGCATCAAAGAAAGGTTGGAGTGCGAGCCACGCCGGTTCGAAGACGTGCTTTTTGCGCAACTTTTTCTCCAACCTTTTAATCTGATTCAAGCGAAGTGAAAATTTTCACTTTATTACTTTTATCCACCTCTTTCGCAGCTTTTTCTTATCTCTGGAGGGAGGGGACGACGAAAGGGAAGGTGTTCTGCTGCAATATCGCGTTCGCAATAGCAATATCAAATAAAAGAATAATTCCCCGACAAGTAAAAAAGCAAATAAATAAAAATGAGCAGCAACAAGCCGGCTGATCCCGTGCAACTCAAGCATCGAGATGCCTTGAATAAATATTGATCCAACCAGGCCTTAGAGAGTACAACGATATTATCATCAAACATGACCTTGTATTTATGTTGTTAATACTAAACACATATAACTGCATGCACAAGGGTATAATGCTGTATTGATCATACACGCGCGGCAGCCAGAGAACCTCGGGTTTGTACAATAGGTGAACGCGTGCGGCTCGACCGGCACTTTGTGTTGTCTGTAGACCGCTGCTGTAGGCGGAGAGATTAACGCATGGGAGCGGTAGATAAGAAAATTAAACATCGGAGCCGAGATTACCGGAGCAAATCTTGGCCCGAGTCCGTACAGACAAACCCGGAGTAAAACCCGTCCGACCTGGATTTGCAGTTCTGATTGTGATCGAACGTTCACAAAATATAAAAAGAAAAAAAAAAAAAAAACAATTCAGATGCAGGTCGAAAAATGATCCAATTTCCGTAACTCATCCCTTCCGTTTGATCTTTGTGTTACCAGGTGTGCCGTTTCCGCCGTCGCACAAGCTCACCGTCGCAGAGGTATTCGACTCGCGGACAGGCAAACCACGACCCGACATCCTGAAGCAACACTTCATCCTCGAAGGAAGGATCGACGAGGCGGCGGCGCTGCGCATCGTTACCGACGGAGCGAGTCTTCTGCGTTCGGAAAGAACGATGATCGACATAGAAGCCCCCGTTACCGGTGAGCGATTATCCGAACGATGTTCGTTTGGCACACAGTTTACTCTCCCGAGAGTTGCTTTTATGTTATACGTATGTACGTACGCATATCCACCACCTTGTTTCCCTGATACGCCTCGTAATTTATCACCGCGAAGAACCGCTGCGTAACGTGCTTTTACTCACTCCCGCGCAGCCAACATTTACAAAGCGTTTTACAACGCTCATTGACAAACAAAGCGGCTAAGATGTATCGCTGAAAGGTTGAGGGGGAGTTTTGAGTAGTAATAACAGCTACAACGATACCGAGATGTAGGTAATCCGCGCGGAATTGCGGCGAATCGCATCGAGGCATGGAACGACGCTGAAAAAGCTTTGAAAGCTGAGAGAAAGAAGAAAAATTGGTAGAGTGTGCGTTGTTGGTTTGACGTGAAAAGTCGAAACACATTTTGTTTACTTTTCACGATCAACGGTTCTAATTCACTTCTCTCGCAAGGAAATATTGAAGAAATTTCATCGCCGTTTTTTTTCCTCGTATTTATTATACGCGACAACGACGCGTCGAGTTTTGCTTCCCTTACTCTTCTCCTTCTCAACTCTTCGATGCTTGTCACTTCTCTCCTTTAAACTGACAACGAAAGGCGGGAACCGGGCCGAATGTCTGACTCGATGTCACGTGCACTCAACGATTACTCTCTACAACTCGATGAGCCAAGCACCGAAACTTCCCCGGACAAATGTTCACCTTCTTTTCACTTGAAACAACATTTCAACGAAGTAGACTTTGACGCAACAATTAGCGCTGATACAGTATTGTTTTGACACTGGATTTATCTTCCTTCGCTTGTAATTCGTTTTCACTCCTCGACGTAATAACATATCTGCCGTTACGAATAGGTATTCGCGATTTCACGAAAGGAATATTACACGCGCCTGCGAAGTATAACTTTTAATTTCCCACTTGCGTGAAAAAAAAAAATAAAAATAAACAAATAAAATTAATATAAAACCGAATGTTTAGGTATAAACTGATCAGATTAGTTTTAAACAGGACTTGAGAGCTCAGATAAATCAAAAAGCCTTATGATATCTTTGTATACTCTCTTCAAAACTCCTGTTCAATCTTTTAAATATCAGCACTACTATTAATACATATAATTAACACAGAAATTGAAAGTTAACTCTAGTAGCAGGTATTAAGAAAACCAGAAAAACAAATTTCTCGGAAAATTTTTCATAGATCCGTACCTCACACCTACAGAAATTACTACTCAGTTTTCTGAGAGGACAACCGTCGCAGGCCTGTGTTATTTTTGCGCGATGTAAACTTGCGGAAAATCGAATCGAATCAATTTTACCCTTTTAAGGTGAAGCGATGTTACGCGACCAGACGTAAGCAGATACAGGAATAGCGGTATACTCTTACCGAGGTCTGTTCGTCAGGACGTCGCGACGCCGGCGATTTCCGCTTTGGGTTAACGGGGCCATTAACAACCAAAGGTTAAAGGTCGCGACGGTGTCGACGTGAATAATTTACAAGTTCCGACGCTCGAGCGATGCTCAATTGTTTTCTCACGCGGTCTTTTACTTCCGAGCTTTAAACGCGTAGGTAAAAGTAGAACTAGTTCTGAATTTACAGTCACTGTATTTTACCGTCTGAAACGTCGTCGTCGTCGTCGTTGGGTCGTCTTGCGAAATTGCACGAGAATGCGAATTCAAGAAGAAAGATTGAATATCGTAATATAATATTTGCGATAAAAATACGTTACGCGTACGGACGGGAATGCAGGCGTTTTGTCAAATTTAAAAACATTTGATCGTCGACAAGCTTCAACGGGAGAGTAAAATTTGTCTCTGTAAATTTTTCTTGAATTCCTGAATTATGTACACACACTGCACCGTTACCAGCATCATTTGGCGAAGTGTTAAGTCCGGTTTATAATTCACCGAGTGAAATTTACAACTTGTCAAACTGTTTTTTTTATTTTTCATTGGATTATTTTGAGTGCCGTGAAAAATTGCACATCATTTCAACGACAATTATAAACGTGACGATCCATTGGTTTGATAGAACGATGAAAGACCGGAGAAAAATTTGAAAGAAGAATCGAGTCGTCGCGTTTCCTTGCCCCAATAAATACCTCGAATTTTATCTCGAGAGCGTTCTGCGTTGTCAGTCGTTTTGTCACCTTGGAAAGAGAGAATTGTGGGACGACGGGAGAGATGCCAGCTTACTCGACGCGGCCAACTCGGAAACTTAATACCCTCGGATGCATCATCCGTAAATCCATTCCAACAAGCGAATAACACCTACCGAGCTCGCGGTTCTCCGACGTGTCAAACCGATTCGACGGCGCGTCGCCGCAAGAGGCGCAAAACGAAAAATATCAAGATTCGAGAATTAATCTACGGCGTGAAAAAGAAATTAACAACAAGTTTCCGGAACGCGTTTAAGAAGGTATTTTGATCTACATGTCTGGATTACCTGTCTTATTTCGGGAAATAAAAAGGGAAATAAAAAAGGGAAATTGAAAAAGTTACAGCCATCTAAATACGGCCGTGACAGAAAAAACCGGTTGAGGTAGTTGACACGATTATAGAGCTCCCATTCATCCGGAACGGAAAAACAACGATCATTCCTGATTAGTAAGAATGTCGTTATAGCCCGTACCGAGAAGAGAGGGCAAAAAATAAAAGAAAAAATGGCGACGATTTAAAGGCAAAATTGATCTTTTTTCGATGTTTATCAATTTTTTAAAATAGCTGTAATAATAATTTCGCAACGCTCGTGGTTTTAGCTGTAGAGGGATGTATACTGAAGATTTATTCCAAATTTCAAGTCAACAATTTGTTGGATAGAACTCGAGATTTTGTCAACCAGGTTGAATAATGTAGTTTTCAGACAAACGTATTTAAAGTTAATGCGTTTAAAGTTTCGACGTCGGATTTCAGGCTTATTTCTGTATCAGTTAAAACGGGAATTTTTCTTACCGTTGATCGGCGATTCCTGGAGTATACAGGACGTCTTCCGCCGCATTCGCGGCTTCCTTACAGACCGATTTTTCTAGCCTTGAAGCCAGTAACTCTAACTAGGCGCTCACCGTACATTGTTTCACTCAAGTGCTCGCGACTGTCTAAATTGTTGGAAATTGATCATCGGCTTTGTGTAAAAACCGTTGTGTTTGTGTCAAAGGCTGTAGCTATAATAATATGAAGAGAAACGATCAATGTCACAAAAATTTCGAGACCAGAATACCCCGTTAAAAAGCAGACGCCGCGATTTCTCACGCGTTAAACGTACCGGCGACTAGCTCGTAGGTACTTCCGATCACTTCGCAGAGCGACGATGAGCCGTATCATCACATCGCAGGCATCGGATATACGCGAGACGCGAACAACCTGATTCACATCAGACAGTTCACCGCCCCGTTTTCGGTACGCGTAGTGCTTTGATCCTTACACGCGAACAGCTGATTTTGACAGTTGACAATCACGCTCGCTTTGATTAAGCGCGAACAACCCGGTGATCTTGACAGATGATGAAATGTTTGCCGTTATCTATCATCGCGCACTCCGCAGGGACGCTCGGATCTCTCGCGCGTGCGCTCTCGATATTACGTATAATCTACTTGTCCTATCAACGTATCTTTTTTTAAATACTCCGCGCTTTGTAATCGCCGGTGAATAACGCAAACGAGTTGCACGATTCAAAATTTTTACCCAACATTTCTTTCGGGCGTAGTAACTTTAGTCATTCCACACTGACGATGAGAGAAAAAATATGCCAGTGCATATATGCATCGTTTTGTAGGGTCTCAACCTTCATTTGCTTAGGTTAGGGGGGGGGGGGGGGGTGTAAAAAATTGCCAAAATAAAGCTACGTAGTTCGTGGACAGTCCCTTATTCAAAATGTGTTAGTTTTCAGTATTTTTGTGAACACGATCATCTTTTCGACGGCTTATCTTGACCTAAATCGAAGTGTTGAGGGCAATTTCCACCGTATTCTTGTTTCGTTGTAGCGTGGGTTTGTCAATTCGGTGTTATCGCAGCTACCGCGATTCCAGCTGTGGCAATGCTTAACAGGAAATCGTAGGTCGAGGAAAAGACAACCAAGCAACGATCGTCTTAAAACTAAACTTTGACCTCCCCAAATTCTCAATGATTTTCGACAATCGGAGTCTGAACGTTTGTCCCTGATTTCGATTGTATTTTCGTCGACACACGTGACGTGATGACAGAGTATGGTTAAACGCGAAAATATCTGAGTAAATTTGAAAACCTCTCATCTTCTGCCAGACAGACAAATCTCAAAGGTACATTGTAGCCAGGGAATGGATTAGAGCGGGCTGAGTACCCTCCGTCTAGAGATCAGAGGTACAGAGGGCGGGAGAGATAGAAGAGAGGGAGAGACGACGGGGGGAGGAGGAGAGAGCTCGCGGTGTATTACAGCATCACGGGCTCCGCGACACCCGCTACTCGCCGAAAGGCTATTAGGGTAATGTACCTCGGTTTGGGTTAAGCTCAGGGTTGATATTGGTACCGTAAGACACCCACCCAGGTCGCGCCTACGCTGCCGGTCCGAAGCCTGGGGTTGAGGACTGGCAGGGATCCTCGAGTCGAGACTCGGGGTGACGATCGGGACCGAAATGGCGACAGACACAACAATTCTCCAAAAAGATCAACGGGATCGAAAAACGCTGCAATTAAGGCGAAACTTGAGTCATGTTTTGATTCGAGAGACTTGAAGATGCTCGCTGTGCTTACGGTTAGTTTGTTGTCCAAGTTCTGTCTGATATACGTCGAGAAAATGTGTTGTGATCCTGAAAGAAAGTCAGAGCAAGTTATTCGTCGAGATGAGATGTTCGATTTGTAGGTCTAAACGGTATCTCTAAAGTTTCACTGTTGGCAAAAAACGACTCGCGAGCTTTCCTCGAATGCCAATAATTCTGGTAAGAATTATCGAGCAGCGTACCCGCTACCGGAAATCGCGCGAACCTCTCGGATTTTCAACCTGCATTCAGCGTTGGTGTTTGCGTTGTCGTTTTACGGCTTTTCGACGCGTCCGAGTATCCGGGTTCAAAATAAGAGCAGGAAAAATATAAGTATTTCTGCCCGGTCGAAAGGGTGAAAAGCTCGGGTGCGCCTTGGGGATTGGATACAAGCACCTAGCCTCCTCTTTTCCCGTCCGCCAGGTACACACGGGCATATTGCCAGGGAACTCTGAGAACTCTTTCCGATCCGTATACTCGCGCCTCGACGGACGCACATATGCTCGAGGGGTCGACCAGGGTAAGCTTTGCGGCGTGATAATAGACCTCGGGGCTTCCTTCGCCGGTTACGAGAAACAATTCGAGCTTGAAGGCGTCGCGTCGCGTCGCGACGTACGAATAAAATTTTCTAGCCGTCTGATTGGTTTCGCATCGTGCCAGCTGTATACCATTTTCTCTGTGCTCGTTACGTTAGTTATGTTAGTTTCACACGACGACCACTAACACAGGTCTGCAACCGAAAAATTGCACATTATTTTGTAAAACCACTAAAACCGGGAAAAATACTTTTAAAAAATTTCATCACGTGACATTTTTTGTTTGTACCCGTGTTTGTAGTTTCATTTAGAGTGAAACTCCGGTTTAGCTTGAAATTCGGCATCCAATTATTGATTCAAAAAATTGTGGGCGAAATAATATAGTTAGTCTTTTATTACCGTCTCTTCTGATTTATGTATTTATATTATTTTGACACATCATTTCGGTGGTACAATTAATGGTTTGATGATCCGACAGGACCAGATTAGTGTCACGGTTAAAGATGTGTCAAAAGAAAACGATAAACAGCAGAAGAAAAAAACGTATCGTCGAGTATCCGATCACCGATTCGAATTTATTCAAAACGTTAAGAACATTATAAATTTCACAGTAAACTTACAAGCTGAGAAAAGGTCCGGTCAGCTGTTGCAATACTTTACGAAAGACGGACGCGCAGAAAGATATATTATCTCATACATTTCTTGAGAAAACAAAAGTCAACCTGCGTTATAAGCGTGGGTTAAAACCGGAGGATTTCTTTTATTCGTCTTTTATCCATCTCGCGGTGGAAAAAAATCGTAAGCTTAAACGCAACTGTAATACAAGTTGCGGTCATGTTATAAAACGACCAACACTTACGTGCAGTCTTCACTCCATTTTTCGGATTAGTTTTGCGTGAGGTAAAAGTGCGGAAATTGAATGCTTCAAACGATTTCGCAGAACTGAAATCAGTCGGTCGACATTGCGAGGAAATTGCTAAATAAAAATTTATACCTATCGGCTTTTCTCTGAGACTCGCAGATCGATTTCAACGCTAGGTAATGATCGACGTGACAGGGGAGACGAGCGCAGCTTTATACCTGTAATACAAATTCACAAAGTTATAAAAGAAAATAGAAAAAATATAAAATTGGAAACGATAAGCAAAGCTCCAGTTCACCGAAGCGATTTGCGGATGTAATCTTGGCCTTCCGGCAGCCGTTATTGTTGCTCCGAAGTAACGAACATCGGAAAGGGCAATCCTGAGGACGCTGTATTCGACTTTGAGCTTTTGAAACGTTCAGGTGTGGTCGTAGTTTTTTTTTCGCCCTTTCTTCCTAACCAGAACAATATTTTCTCCCCGCGGTAAAATGATAATCCGGTTGACGAGAAGTATGTCCTTATATCATGAATTGAACATGACAACGAGTTTATTACAAACATAAAATGTAATGTTATTGTATACGGTATAATTATGACGCGGTGCAGCAACGTTAACGCGTTATAGAGGCGTGACGTATACATCGAAGTGGCAATTCCCGTCGACGTTACCGCAGAATCATAATTCCGCGTGTTATTGCGGTTGCGAAATATTAAATAAAAGTCAATTCGCAAGGTGGCGGACATAAAAGAGGATACCATTAACGAGCGTGCATTGCCGTGCCGTTCCGCAAGTCTTGCGCAGTTTAATATTAAGGTACACAACTCGGGGCGGGAGGGTGCGATGTAGGATGACTCGTTTCAACGATTCCTCGGTGTTTAATAGCGCCGAGAAAATCGCCCCGAGCAGGGGCAAGAGGGTTGAACGGGGGTGTTGGGGGAGGGGGGGGGGGGGGGGGGGGGGCGACGCTATTCTCAAAAGAGTACCCGGAGGCTTGCCTTGCTTTCTTCAAAGTAAAATTACTACTAGGGGAGTACTTGTCAACTCTGTGCAGGTAATTCCGCAGCCTGCAATGCGGAGAGATTCGTTCGAAGGTCCAGCCGCGCATTGTTCGCCGGTCGCCGTGCAGCAGCGGCATTCCTGGAGGTTCACAAGTAGGGATTAAAAATACCTTGAAACATCAAGTGGCCGAAGGGTTGGACGAGTCCTTTGTTCTTTCTCCGTCATAAAAATAAGGAGAACAAGTTAAGCGGGCGAGAGCGTCATTCATTCACAGCCGTAACGTGATTTTCATCCGTATATTATGCGGTATACACGGAGAGAATAAAGAATGGCAGATTTTGCACAATGATTTCCACTGATTCTAACTTAAATTCAGAATTTTACAAAGTATAACATTTTATATATATATAAAAAAAAACACTCCGAAAATGACCCTCTTTCCCTAAAGTTTTGAATAAAATCTGTCCTTTTATTCTCCCCGCGTACCTTGTACAACAATATAATCCTCGACGCAGTTCCCGTCAAACTTTTCCTTCACCCACGTCCCCATCGGGCGCGAATACTTTTCTCCCCTCTTTCCTATTAATCGCTTTCACTCGCACTCGCTAATTTCTCAATTTTCCATCGTACGGCGAGGCAGCGTGTTCGACCCAGTTTGAGAACCCCTGTATTTCTAGCACACGCGTACCATCCACCCACCCACCGAGTATGCCGAGGTCCACGGGGCACACGCGGTTCTACCACCTCCTACTTTCATCTCGGCGCCCTCCGTTCCTCGCGAAACTCTGAATATATTATATCCCCTGCAGCCCGAGGGAGCCGCCTCCACCCCCCCCCTTTCCCCCTCTCCCTCCCTTCACAGCCAACCCATATTCCACCCTTACCAACGGGCTGCGAAAGCTCCGACCTGCCTGCCTCTCACGCTGCACCCAACCGCGAGCGAACCGCACCGATGTCGAGGGGATTCGTGAGCCTGCCCTGAGCAAATATTCCATCGTGCTGTTGTTCGGATGGTACGTTAGACATTGTATGCGTGCGCGAGAAACTGCAGGTGAAAGGAAATATCCTTTTGCCGAGAGGTGGAAGAGAAAAACGCGATTCGCAAATCGGTGACGACTGTATTTCGAATAGAAGAATTACACTCGCACGTCTGAATTGTAATTGACGTGGAAGAATTTCGTCTTGTTACGTTGCGTAACAGTAAATCATGACGAAAGTGCGTGCAATACGATACTTGTGGTAGATTTTTATTAGTACGTAACCGGAAGGTGAAATCGGAAGAATTTAATAGGTGTTAAAACATTGTTTCCGGAAATTGAGGCAACAATTTTTACCATACGATAAAGCCTCGGCGTTAATTTATTGTCGAAAAATTGGCAAATTACCTAAAGAGTCGTAAGAAAATGTAATAAAGAATAGTAACGCATCGAAACTGATTCCGTATTTTCTGATCCAACCTTTGTAAGAAGATGAAGATGATCAAGGAGTGTAAGCGAACTTCAATTAGAAATCCACAACGGGTTAGACGGCTGATGATAATTGCCAAGGTTTACGACGTTGGATAATCAGTTTATACGACTGAATGTTATTTACGCGTGACGCGCGTACACGTGTCGGAAGATTCGACGGAACTTGAACGGATTTGGCGAGATTCAGTTTCGATTTTTAGTAAACCCGATGTTGACGAGACGAAGCGAATGTCCGTTCGCGATGCACTTGAATTTATATCGGAACAGTCACGTTAAAATTAGAAGCACGCTCTCCCTCCTTTGTTCCAGGGTCGATAATAGCTGCAGGTTTCCCAGACGTTGCGCGCCTCGGTCGTCGACGTTCCCGAACTCGTTTACAGAGTAAAATTACTGCAGGCCCGGTTGATACAGCTAATTAACACGCCGCCCGTGTGAGACGGAAAGAGGAGCGGAGCTTTCGAGGCGGCGGCGACACGCGAATAATTGTAAGAATAACCGGGTCGCCTTCGGGCCGACGGAATGATTAACAATTACACCGAATGTAGCGCAGGTAGGCATATTCTGTTATCCTCTCGGGATGTTTTTCACTCGCAAACATGCCTCTGTATAATCGGAAGTCTAATCCCTCGAGGCTGAAGAGCAAATGCCGATTGGAAAACTTGTCGAAGCAATTTAATTTGCCCTGTTTTTATTTCTACCCTTTTTCATTTTTTTTTAAATTTCCACTTCTTTTTCCATTCGTTCCATTCCACCTGTTCATTTTCTCTGTTTCTTCGCAACTCCGCGTGTTGTTCACATATTGTTGACAAAATGTTTATTACACTCTGCGGACGTTGTAAGAGCTCTGTGCGCCTCCCTGCAGCTATCTCACATTATCTCTGACCTGAATTGTGCACTTTACCTACCTGCCGCTGCTTCGTTTCAAATGTCAGGTTGAATGTCAATACCTACATATCCTCTTTACGCAGCCCCGCACACGACTTGATATTCGGGTATTCCGAAAGGAGAGTTTTGGTAGACGGAAAACACACCGCTTGACTTTCAATTTCGTTATAGCTATCGTTTGCAAACACATAGATTGGATCAATATTTCTTTCCTGCTTTTATTTCGTTCGCAATACGATTCTCGCTTGCCAGTTACCCACCTCGTAACAAGCATTCTAAAAACCACAACGCGATGAAACATGCACGGAAATGAGACAACATATCGGAGTAAATATTTGATCGGATTGAACAGTTTCATCGACGTTATATTCTTTTTCCCGGTTGAACATACGTATACAATACACGCGACAAACCGTGCACGTCCTGTAAATTGTACGTATATTTTGTTCGGTCGTATAACGCCGCAGCCCGACTCCCGGGTTTAACATATCTAATCAATTTTTACAATCTACAACGCGTCCGGGTAGGTATGCTATAACGCACGCGGCTATCTCGCGTATAAGGCGAGGCAGGCTCACGCGACTTTTCATGCGAGAAGTTGCGCGGCGAAGGTGCGTTTAACGGGCGATGAAAATAATAAATAACAATATAAGAGGCACCTATAAACTTTCGTGCTCGGAGGTCGCGAAAGACGCGGACGCCGGCTTCGAGAGGCCTCTCGGATTGCCGCGTTATATTCCTCCTCGAAGCTTGCGGATATTCGGAGGACCAACGATAAGTTTAACGACGATTAATGAAGTAGAAACTCGTCTCTAGCTACCGCATAATATCGTTACAGCGATGCGTCTACTTTCTGTTTGTCTATCAATAGTAATCGTCGATTAATCGGCAAGACTAATTCATTAATCCCAATGTCAACAGCGAATCGTTAGTATAACCTCTAACCTCCGCGAGATCAATACCGTACCGTACTTTGCCGTAACTTCTACTTCCATATATATATATGTATATATATATATATATATATATGTATACACGTGTATTATACGTGTATATGCGTAACTTCTTGGCATATACATAATAAGGTGGGTGTAACTTTAGCTAACTAACGATCCAACGAATCAGCCACAAGATTCTGCGGCTCGTCGCGAATATTGACGCGTAGTAATATTTTTGAAAACGTCAAAGTATCGCGTGAAAATCGCATAAACGACACTAATTCTAAGCGTCGGTAGATCAAAGATACGTCATGATTGGTTTGTTCCTACTCCACTTTTGTACTGTAAAGAGTGCAAAAACGAGCGAGGTGAAAAAAGAATGTAAAACCACGCACAAATGAAAATGAAAAAAAAAAAAGGGAAGACAAGTCGACTCGTGGAAAAATTGCCGATAATCGATCTTACCAAGCAAGAAAAGTCTCATGGCAAGATTCTGACGTGAGATGCCGCGTGACGTATAAACTCCTTGCGAGATGAAAACGTACGTACGGGGAGTGGCTTCTTCACGCATTCTTTCAGCGTCGACATTGAGGATTCGTTCTCTCAACGGAATAAATCTTCTACCTGATCTGATCCCGTCCCTTTTTTTTTTTCTTTTTCTTTTTCTATAAAGCTAAACCGAGTTTTAGCCTTCTACTTTTTTCCCCCTTTCGATTCTCGGCGTGCTATAATACAACGGCTAGGCTTGGACAAATACGAAAAAAGAGCTTCTCGAGATCTGCATTCCATTCGAAGCATGAGTAAATGACGCGATGTCATTACTACCAGTTGACTAACGAAATAGAAAAGAAAATAATAAAAATAACAATAATAATAATAATAGTAGCAACAAACCCTTGTACAGTCTAGACACAGCCGTACTTTTATTTTTAGCCGAGATGTACAGGCAGGTGGTAATTATCCGTGAATTTGTTGCCGCGTCGTGTATGATATTTGTAAACCTGACAATCGGAGGAGTGAAGAAAACCTCCCTGAGGACGTATAACACGACTCGACGCCGTACCTACGTGGGTACGTACTTGTAACTAACTACTCGTGGATTTCCAACAGCCTTACCGTATACGTACGGTATAGATATATGTACGCGTGTAAGGCTATTCCCGTGATAACGCGTATACCTGTGTAACTATATTTTTCCCAAATCCAGGCAACGTCTGAATACGGTGCACAGCGTATTTCGTGAAATCTCATTGCCACCGGTAAACTTCTTCTCCCGACGAAAGTCACGTAAAACGTGTACACACGTACATATACTTTATCCACGCACGCGGCACAATATCGATACACGAGTATGTACACACAATACACGCACGCGCGCATGTATATGATACGTATGTATAGGTAGGTGGAAAAGTATCTCTTATTTTCCTTTTCCTTTTCCTTTTCCTCTTCCTTTTCCTTTTCCTACGCACACATACAGAGATCGTCCCTCGCCTTCGGCAATTCGACTCGCTTCACCAGCAAAAAAAAAAAAAAAAACTCCGTCCTTATACCCGCCACGCGCTACACGGCCCAACTTTATACCTACAACGAAAGTAAAAGACAAATCTTTGTATAATCTTCAAGACGAGTTTGCAGGTCCAAGTTCAGGGTGCGTTCAAATTGGACAATTAAATTTTGACAATTCGTTATATTTCAAGAAAATAAAAAAAGAAAAGAGAAAAGAAGAATTTTATATTGCTTTGATCATTGGTTTAATCTCGTCGATCCAAAATTGCATACATACATGCATATACCGACGCAGCACTAAATGTTTAATAAATTAAAGATTGAGGATAATTTTTTTTTCAAGAATACGAAATGCCAAAATTTTTGATGCGTGAAAAAGTTCTGCTAATAAATTTCAGCGTTGCGAAATTATAGTTTCAAGTTATTTCGTAATTCTAGGTCGCAAATTTTTCGATACACCAGAAACTTATTTTCCCTGCAGCAAAAGTAGAAGAATATCAACGGTTTTGCAAGAGAATAATGTTCGATATTTCATACAACTTTGATGTAACAATGCCGTAAAATTACTCGACGCATAGTTTTGCTTCTAAAAAAAAAGAAGGCGAAAAAAAACTTTTCGCTATTTTTGTATTAATCGTACAACGATCAACGACGAGTCAATGGACCTAACATGAGGCATTCGCCCGGTTTCCCCGACTCGACTCTCTCGGAATCTATCTATCTCTGTCTCTCTCTCTCGATTTCCCAAGAATTTAAACCCCGTTACCGAGAGATTGGAGCCGTGACACTTTGGTTCAACTTCGTCGAGGCGGTAGAAGGTTCAGAAGCCTCGCCCCCTACATCCCTTATCCCAGGTAGGTAAGCAGTCAGGCAAATCTGTCGATCAGGCGGGACGTCGCGACGGCGAAGCCTGAGGGAACGGCATGAATCGACGGCTGAGGGTTGATGGTCTTAAATAAATTCTCCGTCATATGATTGGCTTTGTACTGCAAAGCGGATGCGGGGAAGACGGGGTGGAGGCGGAACGCCGGGATGAAAATTTCACTTTATACTTACGAAGAGAGAGAGAGAGGGAGAAAGTGAAAGAGAGAGATGGAAGCCGGCAAGGAGAACGAACTTGTGGAAAATACCAAATGCCGGGTGGGGGGTGGAATTATGAGAGGCGTCTCGTGTGATGTGCCTACCGAATATCCGTCGCTGGGGAAAATTTGCGTATATTTGCGGTAAAACGGGAACTTAAGCGTGGGCGAGAAACCGAGCGAATCTTCTTGCGCTACGGAAGGCGGAGAGCAAAAATTGATAACTACGCGGGATGTTGTATTATTGTGGTTTACTTGAATTATTTAAAATTAATCGACATTAATTGCGAGTGATTTCTATTGATTCTTGGCCTGCCAACAGCGTCAGCCTTTTTCCTTATTTTCTGTGTACCGAGTGATTTTCATACTGATCTCCGCATAGTTAACCCTCCGATTTTTGATCATTTCCCAGCGTTCCGAACGATCGTTTTCAGTGATTTCCGAATCGGGTCGAATAGCGGGAAGTCATAACAAGTCACTCCGTGAATATCGTCGGCAATCAACGAAAATGACTTGCAGGTAAACAAAAAGTAAACGAAACAGATACAATGATAGGTAAGATAGAAATCAATGCATAGAAAATACTCGACGTCGATGTTGTTTAAAAACCATATGCGCTCATCGCAAGACTAATTATAATCACAGTGATTTTCATGGCTTCCATGGCTTCCCGCGTCTACTTTTAATTCAGTGCTACCGCGTGATTTCAATCATTGATTCGCAATGTTTTCGGTTATCCGAATACCTTATTCGCTGGCGAATTTAAAGAACGTATGAATACTTACCTAAATTCGAGCTCGATTCGTTAGAAAAATTAATTCTCAGCTGTTGAATTTACAACGTATGATATCCTCGATCGAATGGCATCTCGGTTCGCAGACAATGATCACTACGTACGGAAACAAGGCGTGTCAGAACTGAGGACCGATTTTCGCTCAGCCCGCGCAAATCCAATACGACGTCACAAAAGTCACGTAAATATAAGCGACTCGAGCTTACTTGTTTATTTCCGTACATTCTGTTCGCTGAAAATGCCAATTTGTCCGATCGAAAGTTGCAAAAATAACAACATGAACATTAAAGGACAAAATATCAAGCCTGTACGACCAAAGCGTACGCGCATTGTTCTACCCTGTTTCCTTACATCCTGACAATGACTAAAGACTCGGCATCAGGAGACGCGGAAATAGTCGACGATCCAGCCGTGTCACGGCCGTTGCTCGTCGCGCAATTCGCCGAGATTTCTAGGCGATGGGTGGTGAATTTTTCACGCAGACACCCGTGTATCCGTGTACCTTGGTACGCGCCGGGATGAATTTGCACGATTCCGTCCCGCCGGGGGATTCGCAGGTTTAATCATCGTTCCCGAAATCTCCGTGCCTCCCCAAAACCGAGCCTCGAGTCGAGTTGAGAGTCTAATTCGAGGCGGGGTAAGAGGGGAGAATCGCTTCGAGGACGGGGTCGGATTCCTTCGCCTAATTGCATTCGCTAACGAACGTGCGCCAAATGAGAAACGGTTGTTCTCAATTGCCGTTTAAGTTGCGACTTCCTCCGCCGGCTCTCATTCTATCTCATTGTCGAGGTTACAGCGGGTTTCGACACTGAAAGGCTTTTCAGAAAAAATCAAAGGCACAGGACCACCTCCGCCGACTGCGAATCGAGCTTTACGCCTCCCCGCTTTTACAAGCTTAATTTTAAACCCCGGCGAATTCGCGGGAGTGACGCGGATCATCGATGCTTTTCATACAATTTTATGTATTCCTTTTAATATTCACAACGGGCAAAAAATCAATTGTACACTTCAATATCGATTGTAACAACCATCGTGCGTCAATTAAATTGAACTAACAACACGCTCACTGTTATAGGATAATTTTTTCTTTCTAATTTTACCAAATTTTCTCGTTAAGAAAATTCCCGGCCATCTCACACAGAGAGCAAAAGTAGGTAAGTTTAACAAAGACTATGTACCAATACTTTCCTGATTGTATAATAACTCGGCGATCTGATTGAGCCGCGGTGAGAACGGTGGGTAAAAGATGGGATTCGAAACGAAGAAATAATTGTCCGATCAGGTTTTAACGCCCTTGGCTAACCTCTGACTCGGTCTGTAGAAACGCTCGTTTAACGTCGTCAATTATCAATGAAAGTCAGACGGTTAAAGTCGCGGAAAACTATCGGCCGGCTTATTGCGGAGGTTGGGGTGAGGAGGGGGGGCAATGAAATGATAAGAGAGAAAAAAAAGTGGAAGCAAAAAAAAAAGAAAAAGGAAAAAAAACACCTCAGAATGGCGCTGCCATCGATATAGAGATTATGGCTAATCAATTCCTGATCGATTTTCGATTAACCTTACCACCACCTAGTCTATCCTCTTCGTCAGACGGTTGCTTGAAACAAATTACGCTTCCAACCGTCTCCCCGCGCAGCTTTGATGCTTGCTATCGCCGTGCAATTGCTCGCAACTTGTACCTCGTATTAAAGGTGCGATAAGCTTTTCCACCGAGAAATTTTTCCCTCCCGGTATTACGATCGCTAGTTAAGAAAATTCTTTACTATTTTGTCCGTTTAAGCAAACCTGATGAACTTCAAATTTCGGTGTCTTTTTTTTCTTCTTTTTTATCTTTAAAGGAAAAAAAAACACACACACACACACACGGTACAATCAGCGTTTTAAAAACGACGTGACAAAGAGGCAGCAAAATTCTTTCCAGCAGAATATGGTAGCAAAACTTTGGAATAGGAAAAAAACGAAAAAAAAACAACACTATTTTCCAACTTTATAATGACTTTTAAGAAGTTACCGTGTTATCAAAATACGAGTATAACACATATATATGTATAAAATTACATACAGTCGCGGATCAACGATTTTCCCCGAGCATTCATCGTCATATTACAGCGTTGAGAACTTGAAACTCGTCGAAAAAAAAAAGAAAAAAAAAAGAAGAAAATAAAAGAAAGAGTAAAAACATGTGAGAGAAAATAAAAGTTGGCACAAATCGCGATGCGAAATTTGCTCTGGGCAGCCCTGGCGGCGTTGTGTACTACCTACCGAAGTGAAAAACGAGCCGAGGTCAACCCGGGTCAATCAGGGTCGAGGCAGGCTAGCCTCGGAGATAACGCGAATTGTGTACGTATGTACGTATATCTACAATACGTACGGAGGGTTGCACGGATAAGGGTTGAAATTATAATGGCTAATCACGACAAGTTAATGCGAATGCAAAAAAGGCGCACCTGGCTCTCATTATCCGATATATCAGGGGCTGTAATATAGCGTGTACAAGGCCTGCACTTCCGAGCTTTGCACGACAAACAGAAAAGGAAAGAGAACGGAGGTGAGAGAGAAAGGTGTGGGGGAATTCACCGTCGATAATGCGAGGGTGAAAAATGCAGATTTTTTTTTAGTTACAAGAACGATTTACACAAGTACCTGTTAATAGTGTGATTTAGATTGTCGATTCGAGATTTTCTGGTTATTGCAACATTTAAATCTGTTTGTTTAGAGTTGAGTAAATATTTACACGACAAATTGTCGCAGGTAGTACAAGTTACGATAAAACATAGTACGTACCTAAAACTGATCATAATCAAAGAGATCTGTAACACGTACTGAATTTTTTTTCCAAAAAACTGTTAATTACATCAAAACTGTAGATTATAAAAAACAATTCCTTCATCTATTCCATAAGAAATTTAATGCTCTACAAAAAAAATCTCACTTAAGATTTTGGTTGATATAATATTCATCACGTTATTAGCGAAAAAATGAAGACAGTTCTTCGCTGATAACGTAATAAATATTAGATTTATGAAAGCTTTACAACAGATCTTTTTTGCAGAGCGTTACATTTCCTACAAAATAACCACAAGTAATTTTTTTTACGCTATCTATTTTCAAAGTAATAAACAGTTGATTTTTTTTTTAAATTTCAAATGCATGAATTTTTCCATGTAAAACCTGAACTGCGTGGTAGGGTGTACCATAGTTATCGAAGAAATTCGGTGATTTAGACAAATTTTTTTTCTATACGTGTTGATTGCTTTTTGGGGTGGGGGGTGACCGCGAAAAAATTCCGACACGACCAAAATGAGAACCACCCTAATCTGCACGTATAAAATAATACCGTATATTTTCGAGATGCGAGAAACCCCGAAATTCCTAGTTTTCCAATAATTTACACTAACCGTGGTAGTAATCTTGTAATACAGATAAGGGTGCGGAGGGTCTTGAGTCCCTATCCATATGCATGGCGTATGATTATATAGACAACTGTCAATGTTTCATTCACGCAATTCACACACTACATATGTGTACACACACACATATGTATGTATATATATATTAATATGTATGTATAATTATACACATATATGTATATATTTTACCTGTGCCTTCATAGACGCTGCACAGTTTCGGCCGGTTCCCCCGGTTTTCCCGGGTATTTACCGGGCCCGAGGGGATTCCGTGGGTCTCCCGCGGAGTTGTTAAATGGATACTGAATAATTAAACATTCCTGGAGGTTTACGCCGGTGCGGCAGGCATCCGTCCCTGCATGGCTTCGGAGGCAAAACAGCGGCAGTGCTCGGAATTTTGAAAAAATGGGAACCCGGGGGGGTAAATGGGTTGCGAAGTAAAAATACGCGGCATATAAATTATACGCTGATTAATCAGCGGCCTTCTCACACTCTCTCGGAACATACGAATGCGATTTTTGTTCGATCCGGTCAATCGTATAATCCGGTCACGCTCCGTTGTTCCTGTAAAAGCGGTAATCGAATTTTCATCCTTCTTAATTACTCCGAAATTCGGTGAAAATCCGGCCAACTTCCGTTCATCTTTCTTCGATCATCTCAGCCGGTTATTAAAACGTTAATATAATCGGACGCCAAAAAATTCTACCCCAACTGTGTAAAACGACTAGATGCATTTTATTATTCGGTGTAAATCTATATTCAAAACACTCGTCCGTGATTACGGCTAATGATACGATGCCAGGTAAGAACCGAACGAGTTTGTAAGAATACGGTGAAAAAAAGCGTCGCTTTTTCGCGGCTTGTTAGCAGCGGAAAACCCGTCGGGAAACAAATTTTAGTATAATTAAGGCGTAGGCGGTCGTCGCTCCTATTTAAAAAAAATATTTTTTTTCGAAATAAAAAGTAAAAAAGAGCCTGATGTTTATACCCGGCGAATTTGCGGCTTTAGAGAAAAGCGTCTGAATTGTCGTTGAAAAAAACCTTTTTCCCCAGAGCGTCGGTGGTTAAAGGTGGTGTATTATACTTTGCATACATACAATTTTACGATACATATTCACCAGTGCGTATAAAACGGAACAAGACTGTATAATTGCAGGTGAGGATACATTATACCGTTATAATCGCTGCGCAAATCTGATGCAAAATTAACGAAACTCGGAAACAAAGTTTGAAAAAATCGTGAATAAGAAGAAAATAAAATTACCAAGTACATATCCGTATAGATAATTTCTTCCAAGATAATAAAAAAATAACAAAAACAATGATAATAATACCGAGAAATAAAGAAAAGCTTGGGAATATTTCCGCAGCCTGTTTGACGAATATTAAACGAGGAAACAAACGATTGATAAAATGTCGCAAATTCCTCGGGCAAATTCGCCGGAGCGTAAAGTTAAAAGCGTTCTTGCACGTTCCCTCGCCGACTATAGATATACCCAACTTATATGTATACCTAAGCTGGAATTGCAAGAAACGATCTTTTGATCTCTCGATCTTTTGATCTCTTCGGATTACCTCCGAACTAACTTCCCAACGATATTTGTAATATTTACCAACATTTCTTCACCACCGTTCGACTAAATTTCTCCACGAAATCTTCCGTTTGGCTGTTCGTTTTGAATGAGCGGAGAAAATTTCTTCCCTAGGTCGGCTACCTTTCGTCAACGCGATATTAACCTCAATACGCCGATGTCGTTTATCGCAATCTCTTTCGAAGCAAATGATAATCATCCCCTCGCAAACACGGTATGTTGGTTGTTTTGAAAATTTGATTCGTATCTCTCGGTATAATTTAATTAAATAAATATTACAACCCGAAGTTTATCTAAAACTTGGGAGGAAAAAAAAAAAAGAAAAAAAAAGAAACATAACCAGTAAAACACGGATGACTTTTTTCCAGATTATCTTTGTAAGAATTATATACAATGTTGACAATATCACGATGTCCGGTAAATATTTCATACGAATCGTATTCCAATAATTTTATCACTCTTTTATTACCACGCGTTACGTAAGAATTCGTACTTTGATATTAAATTCATACAGAAAAACTATGTAAATTATATACGGAAGTATTTTATTGTGAGATAATGATCAAGCGAATCGGTTTGTTGCAGCGAGATAGAAAATGTTGTTTATTGCCGGTAGGTAATTTATGACGAGGAAGTCGTCCCTTGTAGAAATATAGTCTGTTTGTAGTGTGTACGCGATCGCGCAGCGTAAATAAACGATTATCCGCACACATGGACATACGTATATGTATATAGGTATGAATATATATATATATATATATACGCGCATTTCTGTATCAGCACCGAGTTTGCCTGGTTAATAATTACTTTGGACATCCACCGGATGCTGTGTGCGTGCAACTTCGCATCACAGGTATATGTCTGCTCGTATTACGGTTATTTGTATGCGTTAGAATTAGCGCAAAGGGCAGACGGCGTCACGTCCGCATTTTATTTCTCGTTTATTTTCATCCGTTGCTAATTGACGTTCATGTATACGAGTTTCAGGTATAGGTATAGCGAAATCTGAGCGTTTTTAAATCGAGTCTATACGTATATTAAGGGTGTTTCCGAAGAAATAATTTGCAATTTTTCACCATAGCGCCTCCCGAAAAGTTTGTTTAGGTTAAGTGAAATATTCTGTAGAAGACGAGCGTTCTGCGTTATACGGAAAATCGCGATCAGTTGATTATTCGCTTAAAAAAATTTTTTTTTTTTCAATTCATAAAGAATCGCAAGCAATTTTTTTTCTAATGCTTACATCAAACGTAATATTAATTTATGTCTCAAAGAAGAGCCACGCTTGTAATATCAAGTCTCCGGTTGATTGTTGAGAAGTGTATCTGAAGAGTTTTTCATTGTTAATTCAATCTGATAAAATAGTTACAATTTAATGTGATTTTTTAATTTAGAATAAGATTCCCGGATGATATATCGCCGCCTCATGGATCGTGGTCTTTGGGTTAAATATAAATAACAGGGAAGGAATAATAATTAGAGTGCTACAGCGTTGTTTCTTCGCAAATTCAAATAAATGGGAGAAAGAAAGTGTAAAATCAAATGAGTTTGATCTTCCACGTAACATGGAACGCACATCTTTTTACAGAATCTTTCCTTTATCTTGAACAAACTTTTTACGGTGGAAAATCTTGATTCATTTTTTTCTCAAGCACCCTAATACATATATAACGATTCAAACAATCGTTTCTTACTGTACTTCATATTCACTTCATGTTTAAGAAAAAAAATTTCCGCAACTTTCGCCCTCGCTGCATATAATCGTCAACCTCGTCCCACATTGTGCATCCTCTCGTCTGACTTTGAATTGTCAAAAACAGCGTTCGTATTTCTTACGATATAAAAGTGCAAAAGCAGCAGAGCTTTCGGAGCTTTCGACGAAATGACGTACCGTGCATCCCTCGCCTGATCGCGAGTAGTGTAGATGCGTCTGATCGAGCGGCCAATCAGAGCAACGGTTTCCAGATTATAACGAGACGCTTGTGTACGGTTGGGGCGCACAATGGAATTCCAAAGCTTCCGACCTCCGCGGAAACTGAAACGTTGAGGAGCGGTCGTGTAAGCTAAGGATTAGCGTTCAATTAGCTAGGCTTGCGGCACGTGCGATTAGGCTTACTTCGCCTAGGAGACTCTCCGACGATTGCCTTATACCGCATACTCGGTCCCGATTTCGAGAAGTCGCTCTCGAATCTGATTGCGAAACAGGCGATCGGTCTGTCCTTGATTTTTACGAGGCTCGTCAATGTGCGCGTCGAATTTTAAGCAGGATATTCGCAGAGGAGGATTGAACTCGGATCTTAAATTTAGGGATCCGATCAATGGGACCGATTGTCTGAATAAAAAAGGTTGTGCGTTTAAAAAATCTCAAGACGTAACATTATTTTCGTAAATAATGAAAAACACGAATGAAACATCATCCTGTCAATCAGGTAATTGAAATGAATCTTCGCAAATTCGAGTTCCTAATCAAAGCTTGGATATCAACGGTTTGGGTAAAGGTTTTTTAATGACAACGTTCGAAATTATTAAAATCTGGTGTTATTGACACGAATATGATATTTTTTCCTAACCATTTTGTCCAGAGATCGGTCGAATAAAATTTCACGTAAAGTTATCTCCGAGGTTGATAAAGATAGATTTGTGTAACGGATGTTGGTAACAAATGAAATTTGCGCTTTACCACTACAAAACGATATAACGTTTCCGAAATGTTTTTCAGAAAATTCCTGGAGATCCGATTAGAGAGGAAAATGAGCCCAGAAAATTAGAATATGTATCAGAACAATCAAGTTTGATAATTTTGAACGTACTAATACTAAAAACACAATTTTTCACAAATCGTTGGTATCTTAGCCTGTGTCAGCAACATTTCTGGATAGTTTTCAATGGTTGTTCTGCTTTTTTCGCAATTTACTCCGAGCGCCATTCTTCCTCAAGCACTGATATTGAGTGATTTGACGAGGTCCGAACAAAAATCCACACAAGTCTCCGTTTTTCCTTCGATTTCGATCGCAGGACTTTACGATGGTCGATGAAAGCAGCCTGCACCCCAACTTTCATCCTCGATTCGATTGCTACGATGCGGATGAAAAGTGGGATTCGCATCGCGACAACAGGTGACTTCTGACAAGCACGGATCTGTTTCCGCAGGAGAAAATCACCTTTCCTTTCCAACCAGTCATTGACGATCAGACGACTGCTGTTTCTCGCGTATTCTAATGATCGTAATAGAGAATTGCGAGAATGCTGAATCCAGAAAAACTCTCCTCGCGTTGGCGTTCGGTATTTAAAGCAGGGAGGCAGGTGCCTGCGGACAAAGTGGCGCGTTTTAGTTCCTTCGTTTTTTCGCTTGGAAAGGATCGATCACAGCCACGAAGAAGAAGCCTCGAGTTATATTACACGAAGGCGATTCGACGCGGCTTGCACATCGGTTTATGATTCGGTAGTCGTCAAGTGCGTTTCCCACTTTCAATCCCGGCAAACGCGGTGAGAACGACGAACGATCCAATTCCGTAGGAACAATATTATCTTCGAAAACGAAATATCGCAGCTCGTTTCTTCCGGTTACGAGTCTTTGGAACGACGTCGTTTCGACGACGAGAGATGCGACTGCTCGAGTTGGGTGTATAAAAGTCGAGAATTTTGCACTCGTGCAGCTATTTCTCTTTATCTCTCTCTCTCTCCGTCTTTCTCTTTTCCCATGGCAAATTCTGCGGCATCCACACAATCGTGCATATTTAGCGTACTTTATCGTTATTACTCGGGAGAATAATCACAAGGACAAACTATACGTCGGGCTGATTGGAACTTCTATATCTAGGTATATTTGCGCATAATAAGGACTTACGGGTTGCACGCAATGATAATTACAGATGTAATGGAAACTGCTGGGTATCTACGATATACGTGAAAAGTCAAGTAATATCAACCGTATACGAGGTTCAGCCAACTTTTATCTTACACAGTTTTCTCAATAAAGACAGACAAGCCCAGGCCGTAATTGAATTACCCGTGCAATTAAGAGTCGTCTAATAATCTGCAGGCGAGAGATCGAGTGTCGACTTTAAAATGGTTTTTTTAACTCTCGCTAATTCTGCGAAATATGCTTCTTCGCCTCTAGCCGATGTGCGAACTCTTGGTTCGTGGTACTAGCGACAACGTTGAAGCGAAAAGAAAGAAAGAACGAAAAAAAGATTGATTATCTTCCGTTGAACTTTCTGCCACCTTTCAACAAGTGTCAAAGCCGACTAAAACCAAACTTTGCAAATTCGATATTTCTAAATTAATTTTTCGTCGCAACGAGCTAATTTTACGGAATTTTTGTATTTTCTTCCTCACTAATGTACGATTCGTTGAAATGTGGAAAATTACTTTCTGTGAAACAATTGAGGGAGCCTGTGTGAAAATGGTATAAGGGGCGAAAAATATGGAATTAATAATGGAAAATTTATGAAAAAGATAAACTGGCACTAAAAACAGTTAATACTCTCAGACCGATGTTTCTACCTCGATTGTTTCGAAAGAATGGCTGATTCTAATCATCCGTTAGTTTCTTAAAATTGGATCGCTTATCGATACATTTGTTACAAATTGAGTTCAAGCAAAATTGAACTGAAACAAGAATTGGACTATCTTAACTTACGACGGAGACATCTGATGTCTAAGTATTAACTAATCTGCATGAAGAAAAGTGAGTTTGTTAGTAAAGTTAGATCGAAATGAATCTTGGAAAATGTCTGCTTCCGTCTGGGAAACCGGGAAATGTCAGGGAATTTGACACGTCGTTGACCGTAGACACCCCGAATGTGTATAACTTATGCATATAAAACATGCATTATTGTGTAACAGAACTTCAAGCCGTCCGACATTTGTCAAGTTTAGCATGAATTATTATCATGTCATACCTACTTGTTCGTGCAGCAAAACTTTGACGATTCGCTCGCGGTTGACGGGATAGAAAAGGGTGTAGAAAACGTGGAAAAGGAAATCGTCGAGCGTAGGCTCGCCGGGAAAGGTGGGAATTTTTGCCCGTGGATAGAAGCATAACTGCGCGCGAAGGGTAATAGAGGCGCCTGCAAGGCGTCGCGACGTCCAATTAACGAGACGACGGCGCCCGATATATCATCGCGACTCGCTCTATTCTCCGGCACCTCTCATCGCGCGAACGTTACACCATTATGCTTTATTCATCATCCTACATCACCTTTAATACGTTTTACGTTACACGCGTCATTTACTTTTACGTTTATACAAATTATTGACATTCATCCTCTCACGACGGAAGGTATCGATTTACACGTTTCGCAAATTACAGCCGCGTACGTGTCTTGTAACAGCGATAATACGCGTATTTCCTACGTATACAATGCAAATATGAGCCATATATCCGACATGTACGTATATGTGCGTGTACATACTTGGCGCATGGTGTCAACTTTGTAAGCACAGATTGGCAAAGATTTTTCTTTTCTTTTACCTTATCGTCGATTCGTTACTCAGACAATCTTTTTTTTCTCCTCTTCTCTTCTTCGGTAATTCGATCGCCTGAACCGTCGTGAATAAAGATAAAGGAAAAGAATATTCCTGCTGTTGGGATTCGACGTCTCGGATTCGGAAGGAATTCCGCACGCGATAACGAACGCGGAAGAGTGGAAAATTGCCAAGGCTTTACAGAAAATTGCTGCAGAATATTAATTTCGCACGGATCGATATAGAGGTTCATGCAGCGGCGATATCAAATAGCACGATTTCACGCAGCTAGGCGTAGCCGTCAAAGTTTGACGAGGAATAAGAGAGAAAGAAAATTCAGGAAAAAATAAATTGATAAGTGATTCGAGGCCAAGGTCAGGCACGCCGTTAAGTAGATTACACAATATCTAGGATGCGTGCGCAAGTGTGTATGTATGTGTATATATATACATGCGCTGCACGCGATCCTTTATTATTATACCGCAAACATTGGGCTGAGAGTCGTGCTGCGATTAAAATTATACAAATAAATTAGATCAAGGAATGTGCAAGGTGAAACAGCTGTAAGGCTGCGAAGATTTTACCGATATCTGATTTCGTATCGTTTGGCGAAGAAGCGCAGTATTTAATTTTTTCGAACCTGAAAATGAATGACAATAAGGAAACGAAAATTTTGAAATTCGACCAATGAAAACGTTTCATGATAAATGGGATGTAAAAACGAGTAAATTACGAGTTTGAATTAACGATAAATCGACGATATTGATAATTGCTACGAAATTATGTGTGTGTGTGAAATTTTTGGTTTCAGTTTGCGGCGACATCCACGGTCAATTTTACGATTTGATGAAATTATTTGAAGTCGGAGGACCTCCTGCTTCGACGAAATACCTATTCCTCGGCGATTACGTAGATAGAGGTTACTTCAGTATCGAGGTGAGTGCCTAATTGTTTAACGCCTCAGTTACGCCGACAAACAGATTTAGATTATTTAACACATTTATACATAATTATTAAACATACACGAGACGGACGTGAAAAGGTGATATTGAGATTCGAGATTATTTTTTACGAGGTTGAAGTCAGTATCGTTATCGTAACGAAACATTGGGGAAAAATCGCTATTCGCTTAACTTTGCAATGATTTTTAAGGTACTAAAATTTCGAAACATGAGTGTGTTTACTTTTACCACGATTTACCGAATTTCAAACAATTCCAAAATCGCGAAATAACAGTTTTCCCTCAGCATGAATCGTTGTACGATAACCTTACCAACTTCAACATGATTCTTTCATCACACGCACGGCAGGCCGCGCGAGATGCGAAAATCGGAGGAAGCGAGGAAACGACCCGATTGTTCTTTTCGTAATTATTCGTGAATAAGTTGAAATTGTGCAGCGGTACATTAGCAAAGGGTAGATACCTACTGTGGCGAGGATCCCTATCAGGCTCCAACGCCTGCCTCCATCGACCCTCGAAACAAACTTTGAGGATTTCCCCGCTCCGCCCTAATATCTTACGACTTCGTATTTCAGAAAGAACATTTCCTCCGGCTTAACGGTGAACCCACCAAAGTTTGCGCTTTTCTCCCTTTATAGCCGAGGAACCTTTCCTCCTCCTCCTCCTCCTCCTTCATCTCATCGCTGCAGTCGAAAAAGCTGTTTGATTAGTTTCCTTCCTTACGCGTCTTCTTCGTACTCTTCGTAAACCATACATTCGTCCATTTTCATAGGCGATGATAGCGGATTGTTTCCCGTTCTTTGCTTCCGCGTCTCTCATGTGTTCTTGTTTCATTTTTTCGTTTTTTACTCCATAAATTATTATTATTCGCAGCATTATCATTCGTACGATGAAATGGGCAATTTCTCGACTAATCGAAGGCCTTGAAATATAGGGAATAACATTTTCTACCAGGGCTCGGAAAAACAGAGTCGAGTTATAATAATTGTTCGTTATATTCTTGTGATGAAATAAATATTTTACACAGATGCAGTTGAAAGTTATAATTAGTGCCGAGAGTTTTATTAAAGAGAAAAGTTTATTGAAGAGAGTCTAATGAACGAATAAGAAAAAGAAGAAGTATAAATACCGGAGGGTTGAAAATTGATAAACAAAGCCACCGGCTTTCGCTTCGAAACTTTGCGTATGAGGTACATTCGTTCGACTAATTGGATATCAAAAGCGATGTTTCTTGCCCAGCCACAGGCAAGTTTGAGCAGATTTTTTTCCCTACCATTTTCGTCTTTCTATGAGTAAATTTTTGGCAAAGCAGCAATTTTCAATTCCTTCTCAATTCCTAAAATCCGCCGATAACGAATGGCCTTTGAATTTCTTTACCAAAATGATGAGAAATTCGGAATTCGGTTCGGGTCAACGTTTATCAACCAACGCTAAGTTCCAAAGTCGCTCATAACGTAATCTATCGACAGGTATGGTTTCATTTCAGAAAATATATGTATAGAAAGAGGGCGAATCCGGAGGGCAATAATAATTGACAGAGGAGATAACGAAAGGCGGATGCCAGGCTGCGGAACAGTCAATTGACCGCGTAAATTTTGGGGTTCGTTCGACAAGGTAGCTTGGTAAAGGATGAGAGAGGGGACAATTCACCGTTTGCCAACTTCTCGCGGTTGATTCGCTCTACAGAGCGGTGAAAAATCCCCGGAATTCGTAATCAAGCGCAAAAACAGCCTCTCCTTTTCCCGCATCGCAAATAGACCGCGATCGATATAAACTGAGACCAGTTGTCTTCATTATTTGCCGATAGCGCAATGACGAAACGACAAAAATTCATTCGAAAGAGTTGATTTTTTATCGATGTATAACGAACAAAAAAAAAAAAAAAAAAACAATAAAAGGTTACGATTGAGCTCGACAAACATATTTTCCTTGACTTGAGTCATAGACAAACTTTTTCACGATCTTTGTATCCGGTTTATAACTACTTCATCTCTCTTTCTCTCTCCCTCTCTCTCCCGCACGTACGCACACAATCTTATCCGCATAAAATTTGGCCTCGCGCGTGTAACAAGCTTCGAGCACTTTTGATTAATTACTTTTGCACGACGTTCACCAGCCTGCGCCAAATTCAGACAGACATTTTCACCGAGGTCGGTTGATGCTGTGACCCTGTCACGCGGTGCGGCGGGAATTGAATGTGAACGTCAAAAACACGAGTTGGCGCAAAAAGACTTATCTAAACTTTTCCCTTATTCGGGGGCAGGGGAAAGAAAAGCACAAGTTTCGATTATAGAAACTACAACAATTTGCTGATATTAATTGAAGCCTGAATCTCGGGTCGTCTTCGAAAGAAAAGCGGTTTGGAACAACTTTTTCACCCGAAGAATTATGCATAAGTCATTCATATAATTGCAGTCTCACGTTTTCATTACAGCTGAGATTGAAACGTTGTTGCTAATTACGGGTCGGCAAGAAATTCAACGGGAGAGACTTTCAAACTTCGTCGTTCGTTATATTCTGTCTTCCAGTTCACGATCAGTCTGCAATTAGAGAATAATTGTTCGACTTGCTGACTCGGTTCTTTTTTTTATCAATTTTACGAGAATTACGAGGAGGTCGCACATCGAGTATTTAACAAATTGCTATACATATATTCGTAAACAACGAGGAGCTCTTTAGAAATACAAAAAAAAAAAAAATACTGGCGTTGTAAACGAGAGCTTGGATATCAATGCTTCGTTTCAAGTCGATTTAAATTAAAAATCTAGTACATTCGCTCGTTTCCGCTCTACGATTTCAATATCGGTGCAATATTGTAAAATTTAATGAATTCATTACTTACTGATATCAACAGGACAAAGGAAACAGGACTGCGTATCATTGAATTTCTAGAATATATTCTTTCGAATAAAATGACCGACCGTAGAGATAAAATCGAACAAATCTACCAGATCATCAACAATTTCGAAGCGGTTTGAAGGGACGCAGCGATAATATTTCGACTTATCATTCTAATTCCGATATCATCAATTTTCAAAGATACGTTTACCTACCTCGTATATGCAACAATTTGTTAAATACCCAACGTATGACAGTATTTCGTAATAAAATTACCGAAGAGTAACGATTTCCTGCCAACCGATCACCCAACTTTCTTATGGGGGAAAAAAGTGGAATGCAGCAATATCGTTGCAGTTAAAAATAAAATTTCGATACCGAGCGAGGAAAATTTGCTCAATTTCTTCTTTCTTTCTTCGTTGTTTCAATGATACGCACACAGACCAAGCTTTAAGGGATAAAAGATGCGGGCAAAAAGATCGCACAGCTTAAAAATACTCCCGTCGGGTAGTTTGGGCGAAATCTACACCGTCACGTTCGCACAGCTGCCGTGCAACCAGTCGACGACCTACCTGAGCTTGCAGAGCGCAACCGAACGAAACGAAACCAAGCCGGTAAAAGTTCTGGAAAAGCGTCGTAAAATATGTACACGCGTGTAGCAGGTTCGTCTGAAACTCTATATAGACGCGTAGCTACACAGAAGCGAAACCTCGAGCTTGTTGGGCTTTGAGCTGAACAAAGAGGAGGGAAACAGCGAGGTTTGTGTGCCTTTGGCGCAAATCGAACTGAATATTGCACGACTGGATAGAATCGCGGAAAACGAAGAAACTTGACGGAAAATCTAACGCTTCTCCCACTTTTCGCCAATTCTTCGATCTCTCGACTTTCTTCCAACTCCGCCACGACGAATTTTCCAAATATTTTCATATTAACGATTTATGGATTATATCACGCCTCGTATATTCTTCCGCTTGAGCTGAATTTCTTTATCTTGATTTTCCTTCCCATGGCGGACACACAACTCAACGGGGAACTCCGAAAGTTTCTTTACGTTCCGTTATTAATTGATTCAAGATCAATTCAACGATTGGACAAAAGAGAAGAGGAAAAATGTATGATAATTAGGTCAAAGTTCGTAGCTAACGTACCGTGAAGATGCATTTTTTGAAAAAATCGTTATTTCGCTACAACCTTATTAGGATCGTTTAAAATTTGGATGAACAGTATTAAAGGAAAACATGCTCATGTTTCGAAAGCTCTGTATTTACTTGAAATTTATTCTAAATTGTCCGCGTATCGATTTTAATTCAAGGTTTTTAAAATAGTGAGCTTTTCAGACATAAAATACCTGCCACCTGAATATTCTCACTACGCATCACGAAGTCAGAAGCTCGGGTGATCGATGTTTCCTAACAATGAAAAATATAACAAATTACAGTGGGTACATTTCTCTATAGACTCAAGTATAAAAAATGGTCTGAAATAATGATAAAACGTCAAGAAAATACTGTCGGGGAGAAAAAAAAAAAAAAAAACTGAAATCAAAATGTTGTGTAAAAAAACAGTATCTTTCCAAGAATTTGTTAAACTATTTATCTACAGCATAAAAATATGGCGCAGCCCAATATCATATGTTCAATCAATAAAGTTCCAAATCAATTGGCTTTCAGAAATCCATTTGTGATCCATTTAATTGTTCACGGAACAAACATGTCATAAAAAAAAAATATTCTTATAAAATTTTGGTCCTTCCATACCGTCAAAAACTTCCTTGCCTAATCTATCGATTCCTCGACTTTTCCCCGTCTTCTTAGTTTAGCCTGACCAGAGGCCACTGTGATTAGAATTGATAAAAATCACATTACGGATCGGCAACTTTTCGCTCGCGTTCGATCAGAGTTCGATCGTTTGGATCCCGATCCTCTGGCATATTCGGCTGTGTTGAATCTCTCCCGCGGTTCAGAGAAAGAAGCACAACGAAAATGCGGACCAAGTACCACGCCGGATCGTGAGCACGTAAAGATAAGTGTTGAAATATACGTACGTACGTGTAATATAACAGCCCTTCCTGTAAAATCGCGCCCGTCTTGACCGGTGTGTTGTTAAAGCGATAGGCGAAGGTGCGGAGGAAAGAATGATGGATTCCGGAAGCTTTGAGAAGGCGGTGCCGGAAGTCTTCTCGATTTCGCTGGGCTTCCCGATACACGATCAGGGGCTCGCCGTGCCGCTGCGATTTCACTTTTGTAGGGTGAAGAGGAAAAGAAAAAAAAAAAAAATGAATAATTGAGTAAAAACCGCGCTAGCTCTGCATAATATTTGTACGACTACGAAATAGACGCGCGAATTTTTCGCGTCCTTGCAATTTCCTTCGCATATCATGTGCACGTTTGTAGAAACGAATTTCTACGTCTCGCCCGAAGCGGCAGCGGAACTCCGGAATCCGTAAATCCCGATTAACAAGGCGTCGCGACGCGTGCGCCGTTTCGGGGCTGTAAAAGGCGAAATGAATAACGGGCCGACATTAGCGACGGACGTTCTAACGGCCCGGGACTCGACTGGCTGCCTCCCCCTTTGCCAAACGATAAATCGACTCGAGTTGCAGCAAGAATTTAGTGCGGAGGCGGTTTTGTTTAATGTGAATTGAGGTCGATCCTTACCGCCCGACCGTTTGCCAAACACACGAGTGTGTTCGCTGCTCGCCTTTGCAAATCCAAGTCCGCCCAGGTAGCCAACGTACGTGGAGAGAATCGTTTGCCGCGCTTTAGCGAAGCACAGGCGACGTTAATTAAATACGCTCGAGTACTTTCAAGGTTTTTTACAACATACTTCGCAGCGTTATCGAATCCTATAACTTTTGCACATATGCTTCTCATCGACTGACGGGATTTAAAAACGTTTATACGTCGCATTTTTAATTTGAGATTGCAATCCGCGATTAAAATTCGGTAAATTATCGCATAAGAAAAAAAACGTTGTACTCGTATGACATTTTTCGAATTCTTGATCTACTTACCTCTCAAAAGACTCAAAATCGTCATCGTGGACCGAAAAATTATACAAGTTTAATGCTTCGTTACGTCACCGATAAACTGTACTACCTAACCGATTTTATTTCTCACTCCTCGATAATTTCAACACAAAGTGAAAATCTGGCTTCTTTCCGCGTTTCCTATTCTCTTCTTTTCTGTAAATAATTGTACGTTTACTTAGGTGTAGTGGAACTGCCAGTTGGCTTAGGTATTGATGTCAAGCTGACGGTTATCGCAACAGCACAAAGCGAATTGTAAAATCCAGCGCGATTAGCAGTGCCAAGAAATTTGATCCACCGAACGAAACGTTTGTAAACGCGTTATTTTCCACCAAGATCGGGAACTTGAATTACGGCAAACAAGAAAGTGTTTCGTACGCAGCTACCTATAGGTACAATACGTGTGTATTATGTAGATGGTCGGAAGTGTGTGTACAAAGTGATGATAACACCTATAGACTAAGCCTTAGATCTTCCCAGTTCCTCCACCCTTCGCCGCGTGTTACTATTTAGGGCGTGCAGGGATTTGCACGGGGTTTTAACCCTCGGGTAATACCGTAGGCTGCACGAGAGTTTCGTCTTTGATCCGTGAACGGAACAACATCGAGCATAAAGCACGAAGTGTGCTTTTGGCAGGATCGTGCGGATCGATCAGATCTCAAACGTCGGTCTGTAAATAATGTATTCTTCATACATACGTACGCGAGTATTAAACTCGTATGCGTAGAAATTTGATTGTTCAGTTTTCGAAAACTCCAGCGATTTGTCGTAATGTTATTTACAACGATTGAATTAACGATGAAGTAAAATCGAGTACGTAATAACGAATTGTTTGTAAACCTGGCACTCTGCCGTTTCTGTTTCAGTGCGTATTGTACCTGTGGGCATTGAAACTTTGCCACCCCACCACACTATTTCTTCTCAGAGGAAATCACGAGTGCCGGCATCTAACGGAATACTTCACATTCAAACAGGAGTGTAAGTAGCCTCGTCCTGCACTGTTTAAACGCATATTTAACACCGGAAATCGATATCGTCGAGCTCCTTCGCCGATTTCTCCGAGCTTCAATATCGCCCAGAGTTAGGAAATTCACCGGCTTCTTGCTCTCTACCCTCAGCTGCCTCGCTACTGAAAACTTTACTTTTTATTTACCCAATTTTCTTTGTGCTTGATCCGATAAGAAAGGCCCGTCGGCAGGGGTGCAGGGTGAGAAAGAGAGGAAATCGTACGCGAATTTTTCAAAACAACGAATAACACCCCCCACTGTCTACACGATGCATCTTTTACGGTTTAAAATTTTTCTTCAGTCTTTTTGAGAGAACAAAACAGAGAAAAAGAGAAACAAAGGATTTTCATTTAAACATGTTTCACGATGGTGAGAATGATAATAATTATAAAAATTATAACAAACTGACGGCATGATAAAGATGAAGAAGAAAATGATGCCTAAGCCAAAGGTCAAGTTGTATCGAATCGTTTTCTTACGACTAATTAACGGAATTCAAGGAACAAAGTTGATCTCTTCGCGAAAGAGACGTTATTCGATCGTTTTAATACCTGTGAATTCGGTCCTGTAATATTTATTCGTCAATATTGTTATTATAAATTACGACGTTCAGAGGGTATGATTACTGCTTTGGTTCTTAAATTTATTCCTTATTTTACAGACGTATCGGGCGTCAAATATAAGTAATTAAACGAGGTACATGCCGCTTGAAGTTTTTTTGTTTTCTAGATCAAAAAAAGTTTACATTCGTCGTTACTTAGAAAAAGCGCAAGCTATCCGTAAAGTAAGTGTTTTAAAACCTTGAATTTCGGAGGACATATTTTTACTATTACCTACAGTCGAGATTCGTATTATATGTGACATTAAATCACTTCAGTGAGTGGCAATTATACGACTAAGACTCAATAATCATGTCATCTGGGAAATGTTTGAAAAAAAAAAAAAAAAAAAAAAAAGATTGAAAAATGAAAAGATAAATTTACATCAGAGATAATTCCTGCCAGTTCTATAACAACAAATAATTCGTGGCAGGGTCGTTAATTATTTAATTTTTCAACAAAGTGGCACAGCTTGAAACATTTTCAAAAACGTTGCAACGACAAGTTATCTTGTAGCGGGACGATTTGGATCCATGCCCGAGATATCTAGTACAATCTACCCACGCTCCCAGTTTTCTTCACATCTAATTTATTTCGTCAAATGCAACGCGTCATTATCACATACATTACGGATACATACATCGTACGCAACAACACAGAGTATAAAAAGTGTCATGTATTCAAATTTTACACAAACTACAAGAATTTGTATTGCACAACGATTTGTCCGTGGGACTGATCGACGCTTAACAAATATCCTCCGGATGATGTTAAAATGAAAATAACTTTGGCGTGAGAAGCAAAAAAAAAAAAGAAAAGAAAGAATTTTGCAAACCGCACGTCTTTTCAACTCTTTATATTATATAATACGAAAATTACGCTTAAAAAATATACGACGTGCGAACGCGTAAGATCGATAAATACTTACGTCTTACGTCTACCGGATTGGTTTAATTTAATTTGGCTTTCAATTTTTTCGTTCCCTGTTATTATCTCGCAAAATTTTTCCCACCGAATTGTTACGTGAAACTTGGTGACAGTCGGGGTGAAAAAAATAATGTGAAGAATTAAGGGGCGGGTCGGGGGTTGGGATAATCGTAAGTATAAGGAAAGTCGGTTTACTCCTCGTATCAAATAACGATCGCGACAGCGACGTATGCAATAAACCGAGAACGCCTATATATATATATATATATATATACACATATATATGTGTGTGTGTGTGTGTGTGTGTACATATAATACGTACATATAAAAGAGCATAACCTGGGAAGTTTGACCCCGGGCAATATCTGTGGTACCACGCTGTTTTACGAGGACGTTATTTATCGGAGGTAACAGAAGTGGCGGGTAATTGTGAGCAGCTATACTCTATTTATACAGTATAAAAGGAAACTACAGGAGACAATGGAGAGGAATACGCACCCTGAATTCGAAATCCGTGAAAACGATACGCCCTGAGGGTCCTGAGGTTGCGAGGTCATTTACTGCGAGAGTTCAACGGACCGGAACGAGCCTGCAAAAAAAAGCAAAGACAGAAATAAGATATGGAAAAAAGTATAGTTAACCGAGAAGCAGTGTCGTATTATCCCGGTAATTATAAGGGCGCCGGGTTTTAGCGACGTCGCAAAACCGTGACGAACGTACCTACTCGCGATATCATTTCCCATAGAGCGCGATGATCGCCGGGATGATGAAAGGAATATCTATTTTTGGATCGGTAACTCGGGGCATCCCGAACAACGGTGAATAAAAGTGTAATAGGAGAGAGAAAAAAAAAAACCATCTGATGGGAAAACCAAAAATGGTCGCCAAATTTCACGTTCAATTTGTTCAAGTCTAATATTTCGCGCTGAATATTTTCACAAAATAAGTTCAAACGGATAACATTATATGTATAGTGTACCTGTAATATTCCTCTTACAAACGGTCCAACGTCTTTCGGCAAAAATACAGACGAGGGACGATGTTAACTGTGTCTTGGAATAATAATTTCCCTTGATAGGTATAATAACTTAAACAATTAAAATGGTCGTACGGTTTTTTTTTATTCCTTTCCTTTATTTATTTACTTTTTTTTTCTCTAATTTAATCATTTTCATCTCTGCGCTGAAAGTCGCGGAACTGCGAATCGCGTCGAGAGCGGAGTAATTAAAAATTGTTTTATTTTTCCAATTCTTGTACGAATCTATTATCGGATGCCCTGCAGTGTAACTTCGAGGCAAGCTTATATTTTTGCGGATAGTTATTATTTATTCTTTTTGAAAGGAGGGCCGTTATTTTTGTCATCTTTTTTTGCAATTATCGTCCAACCGTTCACAAATAGGATTCGGATTTTGAATATAACAAAAAATGAACGAAAAAAAAAGAAACAAACAAACAATCGTTTACTTGTTTAAATTATAATCCGCATATACATATCATAACATGCGGTAGAGGCGAGCTAATCGATTTGGCGAAAAAAAATCGTGTGTCTCTCGACATCTGTAATATAATACAACAGAAGCTAATATCGTATAAAATCAAGGAACAACGTAAACGAGCTGTAAATAATTTCAAAATTAGTAGAAATTATTTATACAAAACATTTCATTGAAAAACATTTCAAACTCGGTCACAAATTCAAGGATACCTCCGAGACTTGTCTGACAGGATTTTCGGATCGCCGGACACTCCGCAATTTAATCGCGTTCGTTTTTCAAACTCGTCACTCCGGCGACACAGCAACGCTTGTTAGCCACAGGCGGTGTAACGCGATAAATAACCGCGTGGATCAATTTGTCTTTGTGACGAAAAGGGTTTTCCCCATACGACGGAGCCCCGTTTTCCAGGCGGCAACGAACTGTGTTCACTTTATTGATAAGAAATCCGTCTTTCTACGTCACTTTGATCAATCCCCCTCCTCCTCACCCCTCGACACGAGAGATATCGCCCCTCGATTCGCATACACGTCTTATGTCTTTGAGGCGGCGTCTCGCATCGATCAGAGCCCACGGCGACTTTCTTACTCTCTATCTCTCTCTCTCTCCTCCTATTTATCTTTCACTTTCTAGCATCTATACCTGCCGTGTAAACCTCTTACGATCCTGAAATATCGTCAAACTTCTTGCAATATCTGTATTTCGAGTAATCCGTGCCTCGATCGCTGAATGCACGATCAAATTCACGTAATTACGTTACGTTTCTACAAGCCTCGCTTTTTTTTTCACCCTACCTCTACCCATTTTCATCGTCGTCGTCATAAACGCGCAGGAAACATAAACCGCAATTTATCGTATTCGAATGGAATGAACAAATTAAAAGAATAAAAGTAGGATCATGTTCTTCTCCGTGCCTAAATTGTGGGGAGAAAGTTATGCCGTGATAATATATACCTGTATAAATGTTCGTTGTATAAATTGGCACGGGTGTAAAGCGTTTAAGGGAGGGAGGATATAAAAAAATTATGAAAATATCACGAGTTCGCGTAGACGTGTACATAGGTTTATCAAATTCATGCGATTTAATTATCTTTCCTGTACTCTTCCCCCTCTGCTTTTCCAGGTAAAATAAAATACTCGGAAAGAGTATACGACGCGTGTATGGATGCGTTCGATTGTCTACCATTGGCGGCGCTAATGAATCAACAGTTTCTCTGCGTCCACGGAGGTCTGTCACCGGAAATTCACAATCTAGAAGACATACGCAAAGTAAGTAAGATCTCGTGTTATTAGACTATTATTTAACGAAGAAACAAAAAAAAAAAAAGAAAGATAAAAAAAAATAGAAAGAAGAGAATTAAACAACAATGGAAGACTCGCCGAACCGTAATTTAAATTCAACTATCAAATCAATCCGGCATAGGTGCGCCGGTATAAAATTGGGGGATGCTAATTGATCTGTCCGCGGGCGTCGAAAACAGGATTTCAATCAAATCCGCTGCACGAGAGGGATCGGAATTCGTCGATGGTCCTTCCGGTTCGTCGTACACGTTGTTGCTCTATTCTATTTTGTCGTTAATGTAATTCGTTTCTTTTTCGTCGACACCTTCTCCCCGCTTGATCGAGAAAATCCTTACGGCGTAGAATTAACAGGATGCGATTAGCGATGCGGGGGTGATGAGGTGTGCGCGTCTATCGATCGGTGAGAAGAGCCGCGTTTCTTTACGGACACGAGGTATATCAGCCACCCTGCGCTACGTCAACCCCTCGACCACCACGATCCCGAGGTTGTCCGCCAAGTTTCTCTCCGCTCGAACGAAACTTCCCTAGCTTCCCGGATGCCGGGAGAGGAGTGGACGAACAAATTACGTTCCTCGGGACTCGACTTGCAACGCGACTTCGCCGAGACGACAAATAAAACTTTTTAGGTACCTGCCTGCCTGCGATCCACCTGCCCAAACGACGGAGGCGAAAACTTCAACAGAAATTGGCCGAATTGCCTGTAACTATTCATTGCGTTTGCCTGCCAATTTTTCTTTCTTTCATTTTCTTTTCGGTTTTTTTTCCCCCTTGCAAACGCTTGAGACGAAAAGTGGTCAACCTCTTTTTATCGGTCGATCTTGATATAAAACGAAAATAATATCGTATTCATCGTAAGGTGATAAAACAGACGATCCCTGTAAGGATTTAGATTTGAATCGGCTTAAAAATGTGGAAAGATTAAGAATTATACCGGCATAAACGGTATTGGATTTTTCAAAACGCCAACATCTTAGTTTAGAGAATTTTCAAATGTCCAAAATCGAAATGCAGAAGTGAAAAAACGAAATGTACCTACAGGCAATCTAAAATTCTTATTCACTCAAGATCGTACACATTGATTTTTCTACATTTTTACTTTTTTCGTACTTGGGACTTTCTACTTTAATTATAAATCTTACCAAACAGACTTGCGTGCGTTTGAAAATTCAACATTTCGATCATTCTCTATTATCTGATCCTTCCATATTTTTAATCCCTTCCACTCGTTGATTCAATTGCTGTACGTTGAACTGACAATTGAACATTTTGCTTAAATCACAATAACAACAACAATAATCATAACTAATACAAACGGATGAATAAAAACTCGACATTATAAAACTGCCAGAGTATTGGTGAAAGAAATTAGTACACAAGGTGTACATAATATGTACAGAGTAAAATGAAATTACATGATCGGATTTGAATATATATCGAAAAATTAAGGAACAACGGTGAAATTGAAAGCGCTTTGACTCGAAGAGTCCTGAGAAAACGAAGGAAATGAAGAAAACTCTGAAACCCGAGCCCTTCAAAATGCCGCTCTCTGCTGCCGATTAGGCAATGATTTCAAGAGGCTTACACTCACTCACTCACTCACTCACTCACTCTCTTTCTCTCTTTCTCTCTCCTCCCGCCTCCCGCCGCCCGCCTGAGTACTCGTCGAAACTCTCGGCACTTTTGACTTCGGTTTCGGATATTGTTTCGGTCGAAGGAGGCGGCAGGGGCGGACAAGAGTGGCCTGCAGAGGCGCGGGTGTAGATAGAACGTGGCGGGCCCGGCGTGCTGCCACCACCTGCTGTATTGATCCACCATCTACGCCTCAGCCTCAGCCTCAGCCTCTGGCTCTGGCTCTGGCTCTGGCTCTACCTATGTCTTTGGCTCCGGCTATGGCTACGGCTATGGCTCACGCCACGCATACGTACCTCATGTTAAATTCACACACGAACGCCCGATTTCATTCCAGCCCCTCTCCTCCGGGTGAACCCATTCCCAGAATAACTCCCTCAAGCTCCTCGCACTTACTGCAGTTTTTTGCGAACCGCGTTTTCCCTTTTCTTCATTTCCACCTATTCCTCTACTCGTTACAACGACTCGATAATTGTTCAGATTACACAACGCTAACTCTCAAAGTTCAACGCCCGCACTTCGATCGAAGAAATTCTTTTATTCCAACATCTGTGTGTTTAAATTTTTTCCCTACCTAATTGTAAATTCTACTAGGTCACTTTTTCCCCCGTGATAATATTATACACGGCACGTCGCGATTAGTAAGTCTCAAACTTGTTTTACTCCGATCAGCGATCCACGTCCGCAGGTGGCGATTCTCATGCTTCCGATTACGGAAAGAACTCGGGATTATCTGTTCAGCAAATCGGTGACAACTTCAACGCGACGAAGTTGCAGCGTGATACAATTGCGGTATCGCAATGTAGTGAAAATGAAAGAAGATAAGGAAAAAAGGAAAGAAAAAAAAAAGAGTAAATCGCTCAGCGGTAACCGGCAATTCTCTCGACGGCCGCATGTAAATAAGACGCGTGTGCAAATACGCCACGGCATTCGAATATTTCCCCTGCGCGTTTCATCCGCCCCTTCGTATTTCCCGTTTCTCTTCTCGCGGAAATAAGCGATTCGGGTTAACAGCGCCTCTTCAAGCACGGTGAAGAAAGTCTCGCGAGAAATATCCCTTAGAATCCGTAGTCCCCTTTGTGCCTGTATCATACCTACATACGTTAGGGTGCTCGTTAATTTCCAAGGTATACTTCCCACCCCTGAAATCGATAGATGATGACGAAAAAACAGTGTATGAATTGTCTCAGATTTTTAGCTTGGCTGAAAAATGTGCCGAAGTCAATTTCAAGTTGAAAAATGAAAAGTTTTCTCACTTTTCGAGTAAAATGAATTAAAAACTATCGTTTAACGCTTTTTATTTGGTTATACGACGGTGGCAGATTTTTTCCCTATTTTCGGGCCAAATAAAACGAATGAAGCAATAGCTTTTAATTTTTTTACTCGAAAAATGATGTTGAATCAATAATGAAAAAGTCGTCAGACACACTTCGTCAACATCGTCTGGTGATTTAATATTACGACTGTGGGTTTACTTTGCGGCTTAAATTGATATTTTGATTGATGTGAGCGGCAGAAGAAATATTTGGCTCACTTGGTAAATTTCAAAAATTGTAAAAAACCGAAAAATCTAATAGGGAGGATCTTCGACGTGACGTGGAACGCTCATCTTTTCACAAAATCTTTCTTTCAACCCGAACAAACTTTTCGGGGAGTGCCGTTGGTGAAAAATCGCAAATGACTATTTTCTAAAACACCCTAATTATGCACACGTACACATCTAGTTACGTGCAAAGGTACAAGCGTTGCGTCGTTTATCTTTTTCGCTGCAGGTGCGACTTTCCTCGATCGATAATGGCAAGATCTCGTTAACGAAGAAAAATCTCCGAAGGGTCGCGTCTCAGGCGGGTGTACATAAATAATATATAATAAATGAATCAAATTATCGTTCATTGCTGAATTCGCTGCGCCGCAGCCTCGCGATAGACAAATGCTTAAACGTAACGTACGACGATCGTTGGAAACGTGACCAAGACGTAACATTAATCGTTTTCTTAAAATATCCCCGAGAGTCGCTTATAAATCGCAGCTGTATGGAAGCATATGAACGCTGTAAATAACTGATATCGGTGAAATAAAGACGACAAGATATTCTTGCGGATCAACGATGCTTGCAATTAGATTCGCTTATCACGCGTCATGCATCGATGCTGAGATTACATTTTCATTAGATTACAGTCTGGGAATAGAATCGATTCACGTGCATATCGTGTGTCAAGATTTTCTTCGTACTTGCGATTCTCTGTTACTCCGTAGTTCTATTTTCTCCCGTTTCATTCGTTTAAAAGTTCGTCGTCGTGCGATGTTTCATTTACACGTAATACCGAACCCTCAAGTTCGATATTTTATTATCTCCAAAATCGGTTAATTGTCCCTGGGATTAGTTTATTCATTTCCATTCTCCGCTCTACTGTGTTTGTTCTATCTCTTTTTTTTTCTTTTTTTACGGTTAACTCTGTTTAAATTCCACTCATCTGTACAAGCTCGCCAAAATTCAATAACCTTACGCAACCCGCATCTGGATATAATCCATCCTGCAGGAAGGAATAATGTGACATCGGTATAAGCTAATATTTTTCAATCGCATCACGGCTTCGTTACCACTAATAAAAACCATTATCTAGATAAATGGAGCGACGCAGGCACAAGCTCTCAACTTCGTTTTTGCCTCTTTTTTTTTCTTTCCCTCTCCCGTCGTCACATTTCTGCAACAAATTTTCCTTGTACAGTAGTGTTCGTTGGTAGGTTTCCAGTGCGTGACTACGTTTTGGAAATCAAAACTAGACACGGTTTCCTTTCTGATCAAATTTTACGCGCCAATGACTAGCGACGCAAGTGACAAAGGGAGAAACAAACGATACGTTGATCAATAGACACGTCAAATTTCTATATAAAAAAAAATCTCGTTTCGGTGTTGATTCCAAAAAAATAATAATTCACTGGGGACCTATTAATCAACATTACTGTACCTCTCCAAAAAAAAAAAAAGACAGTTTGATAAAAGGCCTGGACGCTGACTGTCCGTCCTTGATTACAAACGAGTACGTTTTAGGGAATCAATAAGCGACGTTATGAATAGTTTACAACCGTCCGGTTGAACGAATGACCGAACTGTAAGAGCTGGCGACTGATTCCGTGAAAAGCTCTCGCTGTTCCTACGCTCTCTTTATTTTTATTCATACAAATGTATATTTCGATTTAAATTTATTGTCGCCGTGATATTTTCACACGTTTTGCAACCGGCTCGCAGAGTTTATTGGGAAAACGGAAGATTACATCTCCGTGTAACTAAGATCGGACTATACGACGTATTATATATATGTATATATGGCAAGCTCTTTTACAACCGTCGCTGCTGTTGCTGCTGCACATCGGACTTACGGTTGATTGTACGTAAAGAGTAAGTGCTGACAACAGCGTCGATAAAACGACCTTATGTAATGTTGTCACTCGTATTGATCCGCGTAATGAAATAAGTCAGCTTTTCACCTGCCTTTAAGCTTCGCGAGTACGAGGATGGCGCTACTTTGTCTCATTCTACAATCCGCGAAAAGATGTCATTCATGTTGTCAAGTGTTACGAGAAAATCGAAATAAAAATTCGTACCGTGTTTCTGTTCAAAAACCTTTTTTCCGTTTTAAATTTTTTCGTTCTTAATTTTGTCACCGCGAAACATTGTCGTCGCATTTTCTATAATCTACCCAAAAGGTTGAAATAAAAAAAAAAAAAAAAATCAATCGTTACCTTCTACTCGATTCCAAAGACGCAAATTACTTGGCTATACAACGAGATGTTTACACGGGAAAAAATATACCTACTAGGTAGGTACAGCCTGGTGTTCGGAGATCGGTATACCGATCGGCTTTGAGAAGAAGAGAAAGAGAGAAAAAAATATATATATATATAAAAAAATACCTTCTCCCATCAAAGCGATATGGCCTGCGAATTATACACAGAGGCGCATCTACGATGATCTATGATGTACCACCATGCAGGTCGCGGCTCTGAGTATAAACTTGGGCTGTTATACACAGGCAGGCGCGTGTTTCACTTGCGGCTAATGCTAATGTATTATTCCGCCGATGTATGCGCGAGTCGGGGTCTGGCTCGAGCAGCCGAGTGACATGAATACAAACGCGCTAGTCGGACGGACAAGATAACTCGAAAGAGATGAAGCGCGAGGAAGAAATCCACCGACTTTTGGGCGTCGGCCTAACTCTAAGCACAACATTGTTAACGCAAAATTCTTCAAAAATAATTACACGACATGACGGATAATTATTCGTGCATATACGTACCGACACGATTCTATAGGTACGTGAAACCGAACCTTTTCTAGATGAATATTTTTTTCTTTTTTTTGTTTCAATGAATTACTTTAAACAGGGAACTGCTGCGGTTTATTTACGATTATCACATTTAACGGTGATGCACTGAGAGAAGGAATTTGTTTTTTTTTAAATTGAATAAATTCGGTCGGTTTGAATACAGTAACGAGTACAAGTAGGCCTGTGTTCATGATTTGTTCTCACCTGTTTTGCCAATCAACACTGTTACATACAATGTGAGATTGTGAAATTACGACAGAAACGTTACTCCAGGTGTAACGTATAATTGCAGTTGAAATTTAATGAGCAGTTATTACACCGTATAATTGTATAATTGTCTCAATGAACGTGCACCTGCTAATACGGTAGATACATAATAACTTGCTTTCTCGAACGCGAGAGTTACAAATTGCATCTGTGCCTCCGCAGCGGGAGAATTGCGTAATTCCGCGAGGTGCAACGTACGATGACTTGTCGGGGGTGTAGAATAAGGATGGAAGGAAGGTAAAGGGGTGCCAATAATACAGTCTAATTAGTTTCAAAGAGAGAACACGAACTCACTCGAAGTACAATTAGCGAGGGTGTAGCTAACGCTGTGTTCGTCCGGCTTTAATACTTTTCATCCTATTGCTTTACGTGCGCGATGAAAATTTTTTCCCCCAAATCGGAAAATAATAATAATAATAACAATAATAAAAATAATAATAACAACAACAACAACAGTACACCCTCGGGTAGAGAATTGACTGTGCATGGACAAATCATACCTGATCAACTTAATGTTTAAGTTATTCTTGGAGGAAAAATATTGTCTGATAAAATAAACATTGACTGGAGTTGTAACAAAATTGTACCGGAGAAAGTTTTGATTCCAATGCAATGAAATTTTACCTCAGGATAAGTTTGTCAAATACCTTACGTGTATATATATATATATATATATATATATATATATATATATATATACATACCTGTATACGTACTATATACATGGGGTTTATTTGTTTGAAAGAAAACAATCGCGGATGTACATTTCTGAAAAATAAAAAAAATAAATAGAAAACTCCCCGGACTTCATCCGACCAATCTGCGTAGCCGGATAATTTTATTTTCTGGATAAATTCGCATGTGTGTGTATGCGCGTGTTTTTTTTTTTGTCTTTTTTTATACTTTTCTGCAAAACACGGAACGCAATCGTTTCGCGGGCGGGCAGCTGGGCGAAATGTGCGGTAGAAAACGGAGTCGGCATAACTTTCGAGGATCTTGAATTTTTCATCGGTAATAAAGGTTCGAAGGAAATCGTGCGGCACGTACCGCATAACTCACAATCAAGGGGTAGAAGAAGAAGAAAAAAGATAAAAAAAAAAAAAAAAAAAAAGAACGTAAAAAGCAAAAATATACCGACCCCCGTCTTTCACCCCGTAACACGTCACGTGCCGTGAATCGAGGAGCGAACCTTGTTCTTCAAATTCACATCTTTCCGCCTGCAGCAGCTCCGCGGAAATTCTAAACAAACAGTTTCGATACCCCCAGTATATGTATATATATGATGTATACATAGGTATATGCCAAAGTGCGAAATGAGGGGAACCGCAGTATCCGCATTTCCCAACGCGCAAACGACACAGGAGAAAAAGGAAAAGAAAAAAGTTCAAAATTGACCGAGTTTAATGACATACCGGGGGCGAATATTTTTTCCAAAAGTATCCGTCACCGTGTGGTGTGCTGCCGTGCTGTTCGTTATTACGCAATATAATAATGTACGTGTAATTTAATTTCGTGCAGTAGGCAGGCGAGTTCTGGCCGTGAAAATTTGAGAAAGGTACGTAACGTCGTTCACGCGGGATGAAACGTATTACTGCCTCAAAGGGAGGCCCTCGCTTCATCCCTCGTCTTGCACGATTATCCGAATCCCTCCGGCTATGCAGGGACCTTGAGAAATACAATTATTCCGTTTCTCTTGCGATCTCCTTTTCCCTTCTCCCTTTACATTTCCATTTCCTTCTCTAACTCTCTCGCCCTTTGCCTATCTCTCCTCGTCCCCACCACCCTCCTCCGCCCTTGTCCTCCTTCCGCTGCCTGATTTCTTACGGCTTCAACCGGCGTTGCCTTGCCCCCTCCTCAACCCATGCCTACCCCCCTAATCCCCAGGTTCTAGCCCGTCTAAATAACGCTTGGGTTTAACCGAGAGACTAAAGTTGACGACTTTTGGTCCCAAGGTGCTTTTGTCGGGGGATCAAGGGAAGAGGTTCGGAGACTCTCTGCAGGATCTCTGACGCGTATCATCAAGTCTTGTAAGGATCGCAGTCTATAATTTACGTTTCTCCGTCGGTAAAACTTTTGCGATCGGTTGAATTGGATATTTCTTATAGATTCCATAAAAACGCGGGAAGGAATTTGCGGGGAATGATTGGCGAGTCGAAAAATCCAAACCGGCGACCGGTGTTCGCCGATTTGCATTGGTACGTAAAACTTCGGACCGAATGTTCGATCGTTCGCGAAATAATACAAAGCTCGAAATTATCCGCGTTTTCAACGTTAAACCGAATAAAGCTGAATAAACTGCGTGACATAATTTATTAAAATGATGGAACCGACAATTTTTTTTTTCCGGACGATTCTGCAACAAAATCTTGCCCGTTTAAAAATCGAACTTCTTCGATACCCGAGAGAACCGAGCGATGAAAAATTCACTAAGTCTTTACAGAACACGCTAATTACGGCAAGTATTAGACGTATAATAATGCCTGTGACGCGACGTACCTTTGAAGTAGCGATTGCTTTGTCGGTAAGAGGGCGGCGACGAACTTCCGGTCATTTGACAGCCCTGCTTAACGCACCTTTATTCGAAACACTTGAGGATAAATACCCGCGGTCCTCTCGACCCTGCACTAAGTACTCGAGTAATCAGACTCGGATTCTACCGCTGAGTACAGGACCTGCCGCACTCGCGGTTTAAACTCGCGAGAAATTGTCGCGACTCGCGGGTTTCAAATCTCGATGCACACTGCTCAGAAATTGATCCGATGCTACTTGAGAGGAAAAAATTGACGGTGATAATCGACGCCGATCTCATACATAATACGTAGATTAGAACAAAGATAAACTGCTGGCGAGGAACTTTTTTCGGTGATAAACGAAGATGCGATTTTTGTGAAATACATACGATTCGCGTTACATCACGTATAGGTATACACAGATAATTCTATGAACCGTTTCATCCACCTCTGTTTTACACGGAAGCCCGAAACGTTTCGTTTTGCGATGACGGTATATTATCGGTGAATCGACGTGGGGGCAATGAAAATTAACTGCGAGTGCACAAGAGTTTCTGAGATACGAATCGAAAGCGTGTTTGGAAAAAAAAAATGAATGAATGAATGAAAATTAAACCACGTTTCGATGGAATGACCGTGATGCCGAGAGAGACGACGGATAATGCGGCGAAGGAAATTGAAAATTGTATTAAGCGTGCGGTGAGCTTGTCAGGCGCTTGATCATAAAATACCTCGACCACGTTCGGTTTAACGCATTATTCTGCCAGCTGAAGCGTTCGGATAGAATGAACAAAGCGATGGGAATACAGGTCGGAATTCTGTTCGGTACGTTATGCGTTATATACACATTCGTTTCATCATATCCACCTTCGGAATGCAGGCGAATCGTCGAACGTTTTGTACTCTCATGACGAGCTGAACGTAAAATACGTACTACGTATTATCATACCGCACATGCCTGTGAAAAACGACATCAAAGTCCGTTGACTCGAGTTCGCGTTGTGCTCGATTCGAGAGAATTTTTCAAGCCACCGTTTCCCTTTGCCTCGAACGAAATGTCTATAAAGTTGAAAACGCCTCGGGTGACTCGGGCACATTCCGAGTAACCTTTGTCCGTGAACATCGAAACCTTGTACCGAATTCTTTTCAATTATCCGATACGACCGGTACAGTGTCTGAAAAATATCTTCTTCAAAGATGGCCCATCGTGATAACAAGCCGCGTAGAGAGTTTTAAAGTCGTTTAAATCGGCCCCGAAACGAAAGCGCAAAACGCGTTAAGAAGTGAATGGATATAGACGAAAGGCGCGAGTTCCGACTCGGCGATATCGCAAACTCGGTGGCGTCAACCTCCGTTGAACGAAGTCGAAAGCATCGTCTTATTCTCAAAAGGTAACATTCCATTAGGGAAATGAGCCGGCAGGTGCCACGACATTAAATTACGTTCACTGTAAGGCGGGCAGGCAAGAGACTTTCTGGCGTTCATGCTTAAAAAGCTTCGCGTTCCCCGCCGGTTGTTACCCACAAAAGTTTGCACCAACGGCACACAAAGTTACCTTCAACATACCGTGCATACGGATACCTGTACCCAGATGGAAACGCCTGTAACCGAAGCTCCTAAAACGGCAAAGAGGCCTACTGCGATTAAGGCGAACCAGCGAGGCCTGATAAACTGGGTGGATGGCCGGAGGATACGGGGTTGGTAGATATAACCTGTATCGTAGGTACAGAGCGTTCAGTTTTCGAGGAAAATCAGGCGTACGCGTTCTACCTCGAGTAAGACTCGTTACGTGATACTTTGTTCAGACCGAAATTCTGGATCGTTGCGAATTCGATATTGACGGTGAAATTTTTTCAAAATTGACGACGGCTGCCGCAGAAGGAGCTACGCGATTGCCGATGAAAATCGCGAAGGAGAAAAAGGAGAAGCGTAATGGTGGTGTGGGATTGAGAGGGACAAAAAACGTGTGCAACGGTCAGCCAGGGAGAGTAAGGGCTAATTGAAGGTTAAGAGTAACGAGAGAAAGTCAAGAGGTTAGTTGGATTAAACCGGGATACCTGCTTTCTTCTTACTGTCGTACATCCCGGTTGTTTTACGCCCGTGTAAAAAGAAGTAGAGGGTATAAGGGGGTCAGGGAGAGAAGGGCTCTTGACAACGGTAGTAAAATGGTAAAACCGTCACCTCGAGAATCCTGAGAGGTGTGCAATAAACCAAAGAGTCCTGAGAGCCTTGTAGGGTGGAAATACACGTCTCTCGGGATGAAATGGCGCTTCGAATATCACTGTGTTCCACACACCTTAAGGATGTGCCGGGCAAGACGAGACGCGGGATCCTTCGGCTGTCCGATGATGAAATTAAAATAACGCTGATTAAAAATACGCGTTGTAAAAGGAAAAGAGCAACCGTGCCGAGGTGTAATCACGAGCCTCTGATCTGCTTTCCAGTCCTGCGGTAAACTTAAACGCGATCTTCTTACTTCGGATCACAAACTGCTCCTTATTTATAACAGGTACTTTTTCCACGGAGAGAGAGAGAGAGAGAGAAAGAGAGAGATCTCACTTCCATTATGCTTTCTTCGCCAGGCCGCATCTCGTTCTTCATTTCACAAAGAAAATAACACACTCACGGAGGATACCGAGTTTTCAGCTCGGGGCAGATTAAGCTTCCAGCGAGTTTGAAAATACTTTATTTTATACCAGCTACAGTGTCTAAGGTTGCGCACAGAAAGGTTTCCTTCTACTTGATGAAAAAACAACGTCTGCAGATCGAATTCAGAGAGAGACCAAAAATAGTCCGTTATCGTCGAAGAAAAGCGAAGGGAATAGAAATAACCAAATCACAAACAAACAAAAAACCAAGCAGATGAAAAATCACTCGAAATTTACTCCCCGGATCGTTGCCTCGTCGTATATTTCATATACCTTTAAAAAGCAGCCTCCTCTTTCTTTTTCATCTTTTTCTGTTTGCACGCGAAAAAACGCGATCCGGACGTGGTTTATAACCTTTGCCTGGGAGAATATCGCGGACCAGCTGGTCGAACAATTTCTTGTCATCTTATAGGCTAAAAATAGGCCCGGAATTCGAACGTGAATAAAATTTCCCTCGCGTACGGCGTCCGATGCACCGCATGGTTAAAGTGGGTACGTGACGCTAATAATAGGAGACGAGTGCCCGTTACAAATCCGACTTCCTTATAGTGGTTCGAAGATCTGTTTGAACGCACGTAACGACTTCCTGTTTACAAACGAAATAAAATGAAAAATTTGGCCTTCGTTTCAAGTTTTGTAGCTTCTCCCTCTTCCTCCTTCATATTACATTTCAACGAGTGCTTCAAAGTTGGCGTATCGATTTCAAAGAAAAAGAATTAATAAAATACCGCGACATCGTGGTTATATTTAAAGAACATTTCTTGTGCCAACAGCACCGTCGGATCAAAGTATTTTCAAGTTCGGCATACGCAGGGCAAACTTTCGGTGAACTTTCTTCTGCTCGGTTCGCGTCCGACTCTTTCGACTCGACTCGACTCGAACTTGAGGCTGCGAAAAAGGATATACGGAAGGAGACGGACGTGCCCGCGAAGATGCGTCGAACCCAGACGCTGTCTCGTCTCTGGTCTAACCTCCCGTCTAATAATAGAACGTACCGCACGTAATGCCACATGTGGCTTCCAATCCAAGTCTGGTACTAACTAACCAACTAACTACTTGTTGGATCGTACTTCGCACTTCCTCCCTGGGTCTTCACCACTCTCAGCGTAACGTCTGTCTCGCCTCGCCTCGCGCGCGTTCCTCGTAAAAAATTCAAATTTATGGCAAAACAATTGTACGCTCGCGCTCTTTCGGCATCAATGTTCAATCTATTTATACACCCCTGTGTTTGAAAACTTTTTTAACCGAGGGTTGGAAACTTTTCTTTCAGTTGGACAGGTTCAAAGAACCACCGGCGTTCGGCCCGATGTGCGATCTACTCTGGTCGGATCCCCTAGAAGATTTTGGCAATGAAAAGAACGCCGAACATTTTTCACACAACAGCGTAAGGGGCTGCTCGTACTTTTACAGGTGAGTAACAACATACTGTATGCTGGTTGTAATTTTCACCTCCTCTGTGATTCCTTACTCTATGCTTATAAAAAGCGAAAAACAAAAAATGGTAACAATTGTAATCTAGAACTGCGCAAAATCCGTGATTCTTGTCTTTCAATCTTGACAACGGAGACAGAAACCCCGAGAGTATAACCTGTACGATCGCTGGATCGGGAGCTGCGGATAAAACTAAAGGACGTACACCGAAGGTGAAATTCTTTGGTTAGCTGCAAGGACTTTTTTATACAAAGCTCGAGGGAAAAGTTCTCGATAATCCGAAACTCCGTGCGAAAGGGTCGCGCATCCCTGCGACCCTTAGCTGCAGTCGGCGAGGGAAAATGTGTTTTGCCGCCAGGATAGGTTGAAGTATGTTTTGAAGGGTAGAAGCGGAGAATAGACGTGACACGTGCGAAAGTGGGAATAATTTTGGGGCGAAGAAAGAGGACGAAAAAAATGGCAGAAGAGCTCCGATCGCAGGGGGTTTAAAGGCTTCTCTGCCCACCGCCGGCAGGCATCCAACGTACGTCCGTATAGCTGATCCTTGAAGAGCGCGAAGAAAGGGATGAATAAAAGAAGAAGAAAAACTTGAGGAAATAAAAAAACAGGATACGAGAGGGAGGGACAAGAGGCGGAGGGCGAGGGAGAAGAAGAACAAAATCGATTCTCCCTCCTCGCCATTCGTGGCGTGTATAAAGGTTGACAGGTCGAGAAAAAGTCCCGGCGATGTGTGTCGTATTACATCGTTAGAAAATTTGTCGTTACAAAACTTTTAACCCACCTGTCGAAATCGGAAGATTTTATTTCAAACGTTTTCATCGAACGTTTTTAAAAACAAAAAGAAAAAGGAATCGTTGAAACGACACGAACTTCACAATATCGAGACTAAATTCTAAACGCTCGTGAAAGAAAGGAATTCGACTCGTAAAGACAGACGAGACGGGAATCGAATAAGATCGTAATATATTTTCACTGAGGAGACACGTTTTGTACGTAAATAAAATCTGCAAACGGGTCTCTTGATTTTTACTTCGGGATTTCTTCTTTCACTTTTCGTACGAGGTTAAAGGGAATTTTTACAGATGAGCAAAGCTTTTCGATATCGCAAAGTCCCGAGGGATGCGGGAGTGGGGGGAGAGGGGGGATCACCTCGCGAAACTCTATTCGCTAAGGGAACGACGACGTTTGGAACCTTGCGAAATTCTAGGGTCAAAGAGAAAAAAGAAGGAACGGATAAAAAACATATATATACATAGGCATATATATATATATATATATTCATATGTTTGCGCGCGTGTGTGCGTAGATATACATAGGTATGTATAAAATATACTATACGCGTCCTAGTACATATCTCGAGAAGCGGATCACGGGATTTCGGCCCGATGTCGAATAACCGCGTGACCTAACGTCAGAGTGCCGGGTACGTATAAAATTCCTCCCTCAAATCCCGCGTGTCTAGATAACCTCGCCCTTTTTTTTTCTATGTAACCGAGGTATTAAAACGATATCCAAGATCTGGGCCAAGTGCACGCAACACGCGAACCTCGAGGAAAACTTGAGAAACGAAACAAGTTCGTCGAGGAAGATTCGTTTGTTGCAAGAATTCGCGAATGAAACGAACGGAGAGTTGATTGGAAACGAAGATCTAATTGCAAAGCGATATCTCGAAAGCGTCGAATCGGATTGAAAAAGAGCGTGGTAATTCGATGTGACCGGCGATTCCTGCGAAAGCTGCTGATATGACACACGAGTAAATGGGACGAAGTTTTTTCGTGCCAACAGACGTACGAAGAGACACCATTACGAAATTGCCACTAAAGCTCGGGTCTCGCATTCGCGTATATGAGAGAAGCTTTTCTGGTTAGCGGAGCTTGTGGACTACGATGCGACGTGCGAAGGAAGACTGCGGTGGAGTCCGAGCGAACGAGTCCTCGTACATGGATTTCACACACATACACGTATGCGTAGGGTACATAGGCAGGCGTGTACATGGAGGGCTGGCTGGTCGTCTCATTGAATGAAGAACGAACCGCGGTAATAAACCGAAAGAGCCTACGCGGCGAACAGCGAATACTATGGAATTGAGGATCGTTTCGAGAGATGGTCGGGCAAGGCTATTTTTGTGAAAAAAAAAATTTGAAAAAAATTGAAACCTAGTTTTCCCAGTTCCAGTAAATTACTAAAATCTAAACCTTTCAGCTTATTGACTCTATATTCGGTTCGAATTCAATTCGAATTGAAGAAAATTACAGTGCGTACAAAATAAAGTCAGTTTAAGCCAATTTGTTTTCTCGACGAAAAAAAAGTAAACTCGTTACCGTAAAAAATCATTTCTAACTCCCATGACGCAAAGCTGATATTGTCCATTTTTTCCATGAACAAATTAATAATCCCCTGACAATTCCAGTTTTTCCACAACCCCTTCAAATTCCCTGACATTTCCAGGTCACCCTGATATATATTTATAATGTACGTGTATAGAAAACATTTCATTATTTCCGTAGTGCGGCGCTAATGATTTTTGGGCCGATTGCCATCGAACGTATAAATTATCTCATCGAATGATTAGAGGGGTAAATGATCGAATGACGAATGTCAGTCTCGGCTGGAACTCACTTGTTCAACACTCGTTCTCCGTTATGCGATTTTCTTATTCTTTTTATTTTTTTCTTCCCCGTGTATTTCGTTTTTCACCGTCGTATATTTTTTCTGACCACGACCCTCGCTTCTCCCAAATAAATTATACACTATATAACCCAATGTTATATATTATACATGTATATTACTGTTTCACTCGAAAATAGGTTCTAGAATTAACTTTGCGCGATTAGAAAGTTAACTTTGCGCTTCTACCTCGTCACACTTGCCACGGGAAAATTGAATGTCACCTCAACTTTTTCCAACGAAATCCCAGCGGATGAACCGCTTTTCGCGAGATACTTTTAAAAAATGTTTTTTTTATTATTATTCTTCCTTATACATATATCATACGCCTTGGTGCAAACTTTCACAATTTACCACGGGTGACGCAGTTTTTGTTATTGCGAGAAAAAATTGCTAAGATATTGATGATGATAAAAAAAAAAAAAAAAAAAAAAAGGCCGCGCAATAAGCTTCTGTAATAGTGTACCTATACGTGTATAATATTCCTTGATATTTTTCAGCTACGCGGCCTGCTGCGATTTCCTCCAGAACAACAACCTGTTGAGTATCATAAGGGCGCACGAGGCGCAGGACGCGGGATATCGTATGTACCGCAAATCGCAGACGACGGGTTTTCCATCCCTAATAACAATATTCAGCGCCCCAAACTACCTGGACGTATACAACAACAAAGTAAGCCCCAAGATTCACGCCCAATCGAAAGAAATCACACGATCATTAATTAGTTACAACAGATTGTGACGATATTTCGAATTTCATTGTAACAATAACAATAAGCAAAATTCCCAAGGAAATCTTTACTCAAAGACCGTTGTTTTCGATTCCTATTGATCGATGCGATAAATAAGAACAGAACTCATTTTTCCAGCCCTGGAAAGAAATGTGAGAGAAAAAAATCCAAGCAAAATCGACGGGAGTTGAAATTTCTTTCAAAATGTATTCGGATCGCGTTACGTGTAGTGTATTAATTCCAAGTTTAGTATCACACAGACTGTCTTATACGATATCTGTACACCGGTTACAGACAGTGGAATTTTTCTTTATACCTCGAACCATTGCGTCTTGTTTCGCCACTGTGCTGGTGACGCGAACGCGTCAAACCGTTATTGACATCCTGTCACTTCGCGTTATCAGTCGGAAGGTTCTTCGACACAGTCAATTGTGGTATACACGCGTTTCGGAGAGAACAAAAGGGTAGAAGACGAAACTTGTGAGTTCGAAGATGCGCCGCGATCTTCTGGAATTTTTGTTAGGTACCTGAGATCGAATTCGTTACGACGAAATGTGTGAACTAAGAATAAGTAGGATAAATTTTCCAAACACCACCCCGTTGGATAATCTGTTTTTGTAAAAAGAAAAATAATCAAGAATTCAGGTAAATTTATAAACGACGTTCGTACGGGCGAAAAAACGAGGCAACTTCTTTCAGTTCGTTGACGGATATCGGATCGTTCTCCTAACGGAAATTGACGGATTTGAAGTCTAGCTGACTGCCTCGAGAGACTATCGCGTCTGAAAATCCAGCCCCGCTTTAGATTGAAATTGACTTGATGACGTGAGGGTGGAGAAAGTTGGGCTGTTTCTTCCTTCTTCGTCTCTTTTGCCATGAATTTATGCTCTATTTTTATTTTTTGCATATATTCTGAATTCTGACCAGATGTATCATCAACGTTTTATCATTACAGGCGGCTGTTCTGAAGTATGAGAACAACGTTATGAATATCAGGCAGTTCAATTGCTCGCCACATCCCTATTGGTTACCAAATTTCATGGACGTATTTACGTGGTCGTTGCCGTTCGTTGGCGAGAAAGGTAAAACGCGATTGAAAATATTAAAAAAAAAAAAAAAAAAAAAAAAAAAGAAAGCCTGTATTATTCTGTCCATATCAATACTACTTTGAACACTATATGTATACAAATTAAAGTGTTTCAGAAAAAAATAATTTGAGATTTTCCACCGTGAGACCTCCTAAAACATTTATTTAGGTCAAAAGAAAGATTCCGTCAAAGGATGAGCGTTCTACGTTACGTGGAAGGTCGCACTCATTTGATTTTTCACTTTCCTTTCAGGTTTTTTTTTTTTTTTTTTTTTTTTTGAATTTATAAAAAAAAAAAAAAAACACGTAGCACTTCCGTTATTATTTCTTTCCTGACATTTACATTCAACCCAAAGATCACGATCCGTAACACAACGATGTATCATCCGGGAATCTTACTCTCCTAAATTGAAAGTTCATATTAACTCGTAACTATTTTATAAGATTGAATTAATAATGAAAAAGTCGTCAAATCCACTTCTCAAAAATCAACCGGAGACTTGATACTACAAGTTTGGGTCTTCTTCGTAACGCAAATTGATACGATGACTGATGCAAGCGATAAAAAAAAATGCATTCACGATTCTTCACAAATTTGAAAAAAAAGAAATGTATAAAAGTGAAACAACAACCAAGCGCGATCTCCCACGTAACGTAGAACGCTCATATTTTGCCAGAACCTTTCTTCTAACCGAAACAAACTTTTTATGCGGTGCCCTATGGAAAATCGCAAATTATTTTTCTCTCGACATACGTCCGCACACTCGCGGCGAGAAATGTGACGTGTATCTTTTGAAATGACTTATTCCTCGCAGTCACGGAAATGCTGGTCAACGTTCTCAACATTTGCTCGGACGACGAGCTGATGAACGACGGCGACGACGCCCTGGAGGAAGGTAAAATCTATCAATTTTTCGTACGACTGTTTAACAGCCCCTTTCTGTCCCTGATTTGAGATAGGAAAACTACCATGTCGAAACTTCCTACTCGTCGAACAGTTTACAGGCACCGATCTGAACTTGGAACGCTAAAGCGTTGCGTCTGTGAATTCGCGGGGAAAGCTACGAGGATCGTATTCCGCCTCTTTTGCATCTTGTATCGGATCCCCGATACTCCGGTGTCAGAGTTTAGCGGCTTACCGCTTATGGCCGAGTGAACTTAAATTTTTCATCGTTAAATAAAAACACCGCCAAAAGTTTGCAACAATCGAGTGGTTTCACCTATAAAGAGGGAGCATCTTTCGATATGAGCTCTTTTTTTTTTCACTTTTTGTCGTAGCAGTTTCACGTGATTCTTTTCGAAGTTATAAAAAATTATTCGAAATTTTCTAGAACTTAAACAATTACTTACAATTAAATATGTATATATAATATATATATATATATATATATGTTTTTTATCTCTCCTTTTCTTTCAACATACCACTTGCAGAACTCGATTATCGAACATGATGTTTTTTCTTTGAAGGTGAAAGCACGGTACCAAAATTTTTTTAACAAGTACGTGAAACTTTTTTGTGGCATTATTTTTTGCCAAGGATTATCAAATCTGATCGAATTTTATTTCAAAGCAGAATTCACGTTTTGTATTTCTAACGATAAAATTTCGACATTTCGAGTCGCGAAATCGTGAGAAGTATGTACGAAATTTTTGAATACGGACAAATGGATATGAAAATGTTAGTTGACGTCGCGGATCATTCCAGTTTTATATACAAAAAAAAAAAATAAAAAAATTACAGACACTGACTACAGTAACGAAATAGAAATAATATGTTTAAATATTCTGCCAAATTCTTTTTCATAAATTGGAAATTTTCTACTTTTGGCTGCCTGGATAGATGGTAAGAAAACTACGTACTTACTTTATAATCATTATCATTTAGATTTATTATATTTCTTTTTTACTTTTTTTCTTTCTCTTAGCCAAAATTTCAGCTTCAATTATCATTTTTTTGGCTCGGCTCAATAGATAGTATCGTCGATGTGTCAATCTTCGTTTTACATTATATTATACTGCCCACATTACTTTTTCATCCTTCGATCGCATTATTACTACTATTTTTCTTATTACTATTATGATTATACCTGTGAAGACACGTTGTTTAAGGTAATGGAAAATTATGTCTTTCTCATCTCGTTAAATATATTATATATATATTATATATATTTATAATATATATAAGCATATTTAGACATATGTGTAATATATAATATTATTATATATTACATTACGTGTGTGATATTATTTTTTCTCTCTTTGTCTCTCTCTCTATCTCTCTCTCTCTCTCAAAACACGGCACAAAGCCTGCATTCTTATAGCCACAGTAGAACCATTTGATTTTGCATAAATTTTTTGTTCTTCTTCCATTAGTATACTTTCATAGGTACCTGTTATTCTTTGTCCCTGTAATTTATCAATTTTTTCGAGTACCTTCGGTTCGAAAATTACTTTGCAACGATATCCAAGATTGTGATTTAATACGCTCGAGCGTGAGCACGTTTCAACGTAAAAATCAAAAGCAACAAAATACTAGATTTCAACAAATCTCACACTCTTGGATGCGTTCGACATGCCGCGTGTCGCCAAACATAGACAGTGTCTCGAAAAATTTTTGCGGATCCGATTGAACGAACAGGATAATGTATGTATATATCGTTTCGTGAGAAAATGGAAAATGGAAAATGGAAAAAGGAAAAAGGAAATAAGCAAGTACGTTATAAAGTTTAAACATAATAAATTGAAGACTCACGAAAAAGTAAAGAAAAAAAATTACCCTGTCCATATTTGGTCGAATGTATGTATAGATGTGTCAAATTAGGGAAAAAATATGTTTTTCTTTTCTTTTACTATCGTTGTCATATTATTTATCTTAATATGCCAAATTGACCCGAATCAATTAATTAATAACCTTCTTATACATCGCTGACCTCGAAAATATTTTCTTTCCGTTACAAACCTGCGGTTGCCCAAGAGCGTAATGTTCTCCGAAATCCTCTGATGTACGAATTCTGTTTCGTTATAATATCGCGAAATTAGCCTCAGGTTAAAACACGATCGAGAGAATCTCATTAGCAAGATTGTAATATTCGACGACGACGAAAGAAAAAAAAAAAAAACAGAAACTTGCGAACTTTGCTCGTGCAGAAAATTTATCTCGTTTGACGTAACATACGTACATATGTGTGTGCATGTGCGTATATATATATATTGTACTAAACAGAGTCAGTACCAGAGAAAGTCGAATAATATACGTAAATAAATTTTGTACGACTTGAGGTTGGAAATTTGTCGATCGGTATAATAATGGTATATTCGGAGAACGGAACCCTCTTCGTTATCTAATCACCCACCCTACTCCCCCCCACCCCCATGAACCGTATATATATAAAATCGATTCGTCCGGACGAAGGATAAAAGCAACAGATAGCATTCTCGCATATCGATGGTAGATTGTAAAATCGACCCCCCCCCCTACCCCCAAAGGAAGGGAAGAATATAAAAGATGAAATATATAATAAATCTCCCCCCACCCCCACCCCCGCCATGATGCACTTGACTGTCTTTTATCGTGAGCCTTCTCTATTATATTTGTATCAATCACACTGGCCTTGTTGGACTTCTCCTCTCTTGGCACGACACTACTTCTACCACCTCTACCACCTCTTCTACTACTACTACTCTACTACTACTACTACTACTACAACTACTCAAAACTCCGTTAGTCGCAGCCAAAATCGTTATTCAAAAAAGGAACGGTAAGTCCGACCAAAGACTTACTTGTCCGCAAGTAACAATTGTAACATTTTGTGGAGTGTTGCGAATTATAATTGGGCCGATGCTACTCGGCGTCTAATACTTTACCCACCTTGTATACGTATTAACTTTTAGCCATTATTATTATTATTATTGTTATTATTATTATTATTATTATTGTCGCCGTTGTCATTATTATTATCATTATCAGTATCATTATTATCGTTGTCATTATTATGATTCTTATTATTACTCTCATTGTTATACCCAGAATCCACCGCTCGTTTCTGCAACGTCATTCCACGCCTCCCGCGTCAATTACATTTTTGCGGAAGTAACAAAAAATGCAAAAAAACCTTACGTACGAAAACATTTCGAGACGAAGAATCTTTAAAGAAAATTTCACGAAACATTGAGTAATGATTTCTCTGTGCTGCGACGTGACATTTGGTCGCATTTTCATTTGTATTCGTCATATGTAAACCGGTCCGTTAACCTTAGTGTTATGTTTCCCGATTGCTCGAAATATTTGCACAAAATGGGGGGAAAAACGTGTAAAAAATTGTACACCTAAAATGGACGCCGATAGTTTAATCGGCAGATGTGTTTTCATAGATTCACGTACGATGTAGAAAGCCGATCATACGCACACGCACATACACACACGCAAATACAAACACGCACACATGGGCGCCGTGCTGAGTGTCGGTCAATTTATTAGATTCGAATATATATATATTATATATATATTATATATATTATACATATATATATATATAATAATAATAACGCTTTGTTTTTATTATTGATCGTTAATTTTACTCGCATGCGTCGAAGTATACGTTATATATTTTCTATCACGATATAATTAGACTTATCTAATATATGTATATAACGTAGTAAAAAAGAGAGAAAAAAAAAAAAGAATAGATGGACTTTTTCATTCGAGACGGTTTTTCTTCATATCTTTTCTACAGATTCATTCAAATTCGACCGAAATCATCATCGGATTAACAGCAGTTTATACCGTGTGCGGCATAATCTTCGTCATCTTCTTATTCTTCTTCCTCTATCGAGCTATTCAGCTTCTCATCGAATTCTTTCGACGTGCAAAATGAAAAGAAATAAAAATTCAGGTACGATGACGAGGAATCTGATTATCCTCCGTCACCGTATTGATATTCCGAAAAAATTATATACTCGTTTACTTGCATTAATTAACACTTCGTCTTGCGGATGTGAGAAAAACAGCGATACATATTATTAACACGCGATTAAATTACACACGCTTTTCCAGCTGCGTTAGTTTCTTTCTTTTTTTTTTATTCTTTGTTTATATTTCTCCGTTTATTCTTCGTTTCATCAACATTATTTCGGTTTCGAATCTCCGCTTGTTAAATTAATTTCCGAATTGACGCGCGAGGGAATCGATCGATGGAAAGGAGTCAGAGGCGAACGACGGTGCGTTTTCTGGACCGGAGGCAGAGTGGCGTCCGTGTTGACTTTTTCGCGGCATAAACAGCCGAGCTATATTTTTCAACTGCTCCGTATACCGTTACACACATATATATGTATACGTACATGTATATTCTTGGTTTAATCAATTCGTTAATTGCCAGTCGAGTAAATGAACGATTTCGCTTTCCTTTACACGTCCACTTGTGCATACGATATGTGTTTACGTACCTACGTACACCCACTTGGCACACGTATATACGTACCTACGTATGATACGTATTACCTATCAGCCCGCCTACCTAATACACCGTATTTGATACCGTTGATTGCACGTTAACAACTTCCTGCAGAAGGCTGGGCGATAATTAATTCATAAATAACTAGCGTTCGATTTTCATTTCTGCCGTGCAGCCGATCAGCCTCCGACTTTATGCAACGTGTATAAACGTGTATAATGTACAAGGCGAGAAGTTTAACACCTGCAATAATTTTCGTTCGGGTTTTGCACCTTTTTCTTTTATTCACTTGTCGCATAATTGCTAATCGAAAATAAATTCCGTATACTATTTTTGGAAGTTCAATTACTTTCAATCCTTTAGCTGATGACGTATATTTTCTCGACTGGCATAACGCGAGTTTTTAAAGTCTTATCCACGCTTAATGCATTTGTTATACTCGAAAGTCCTTCGGACGCAACTCTGCAATTATCTCCATTATCAATTTTCATTCAGAACAAGAAATGTATAGGCACAACTTTTTTTTTCCTCTACCATTCGTCCCCAAGTGTTCAAAATAACCGAAAGTTTCATCACGTTTGTTTGAGATTTGATTTTCGTTTGGTTTGTTTGAAAAATTGGTTTTCCGATTCGCGTCATTGTGTTTATAACCGTGTGATTCCCGTTTGTATAATACATACATATGCATATAATAACAGAGCAAATAATTGATGATATTGAAACCGTTTGGAGTGCCTTTACTTTCAAAATAACCAGCAATCGATCGTTGAATTTCATTTCCATTATTATATTTTTGACTTCGACAGTTAAGTTACAGTAATTCCTTTCGTTATGATTTTATTTATTTTTTTATTGTTTATGCATTCATGTATCATTTCTTATCTGTTTATCACTATGATTTGCTTCCGGTATAAGTGAGTAGTATTCTTCGATTCTGCCGAGCATTTCCTAATTTTCATTTCACATCAGGATAACTCTCGACGATAAGGGAAGTATGTAGGATGAAATGTAAAATTTTCCGGTTAAAATTACATATCGCTTGAATGAGAAAATAACGAAAACACGTATTCCAAATTCGAGGAAGATGTAAATAATTTCTTACCAAATCGTAAAAATTTCCCTGCAAAATCGATCTTAACCCCGTACCTCGTTATTCACATTCGCCCTGCTGATTTAAACTGAAAATTTTCCGGTTCTTTTGTTTCTTCGATCCAATAAGCGGTGGAGTTTATGTAATGAAAGTTGATATCGTATCTTGATAAGCTGAAATAATATTAAATCCAAGAAGCCCAGGTTTAACCGAACTTATTGCTGACTTGTAATGCTCGGTTATTCTGCGATACGAAATAACCATGATTCGTAAAATGAGAAAAGGTTACATCCATTATTCACTCCCCAAATATACTGATGTAATACATGTACCTATTTAATACAGGCACAAAATAGTTGGCTCCGATTCCCTAAATCATCCGTTCGAAAATTCATGGCTGGCGACAATTTGTTATACGATTTTTGCAAAGCGCTTTTAGCGAAAAACTTAGCGAAGAAGCATAACCCTGCATACAATGAATTTACGATTAGCACAATATCGTTCGCGTGCGACGAGAGGACTGACACAACACTTGCCATCAATCCCTATCGGACTTGACGTTCTCCACATTTTTATTATTTCGTGGATTTTACGTTGACACAATTTGACCCGTTAGAGTTATTCTTTCGACCCTTTTGTTTTTATTTATTCATTTGTTTATTTTTTTTTCTTTACCTTTTTTGAGTTACAGTTTTTTTTTTTTTTTTCTTTGTTCGATGTTTTGTTCTTGTCTGGTTTCGTTTCCTTTTTCACACGCATTATCTTAATGTATATTTATATTGACAAGTTGCGTTATGTTTTTGTTTAATCATTTTGCGTGTTTATTACATACGTATATATGCTTGCGTAGAGATTTCATTTGCGCATGTTAATCGTAAGATATGCTAATTATTATTACACGACTATGTTTAGCGGTGAAAGCAGTATTTTTTCTGTATGTTTTAGCAACAATGTGCTATGGTAATTTTCAAAATTTTTCAAGAGATTAAAAAAAAAAAAAAACTGCATTCTACCGGATCTACTGAAATTTTATTAACGGTAATGTTTACAAGTTTTCAGGATCAGCTTCTATAAACGTGCAACAATAGAAATTCGAAATATTACGTCCAGTTGAAAACAAGAAAGCAAATAAGACTTCTTCCAATTCTTTCACATCCGCAATTTGTTATCACGCTTACAGTTGTCGAGTTTTCAATTTCATATATTGTATACACTGCCTTTGATCAGTGAACGGTTTTTGTCTGCAATAAAAGAAAACTGTTTCTACGCTAGCGATTTGTAATATTTGACTTATTCGCATCAGTGTTCAAATCGAAGTTCATTACATACGAATGGCGACAAACAATGATTTGAAATCAAGTGATTATTGGCCCTCGATTATTACAATACGATATCGATAAAACTCGTAAAGGCCTCGATGTATTGCAAACGGAAAGAAAAAAGCTTTCGTGTTTTATGCTATATATTATATAATACATATACATTCAGAAATAATATCTTTATTCTTACATCAATTTGTATGCAATTTTAATACCGTGTTATTACCAATGTTTGCAGCGATGCAAAGCAAGAGAGAGAACGTAAAGTTATATACCAACTGTCAATCTTGGAAAATTAATGGACAGAAAAAGAGAATGTAAAAAAAAAAAAAAAAATAAAAATGACACAGGTCGGAAAATTATTGATGATAAAATTTGAACCGCAATAATCGCTGCAATTATCGGAATATTTTACTTACTACTTACTAATAATTGATTATTCTTATGCTTTCAGTATATTTCGTTGACAGTTCCATATCACATAAACATACTTTTCTCGTACGATGATCCGTGATTGCCGGCTGGCTGGCTGGCTGTCGGCCAAATCTTGTGCCATTTGACGTTTATGATTTATTTAAGTGTAGGCGAGGGAAATGAATAAACGAAACGAGATCGTTTGAAAATATCGAAAAGGCTTAACCTGTGTAACGTGTAATAGACGTAGAATCACGTGAATAGGAAATTGCACGCATTGCGTATAACTGTAATATATGTATAACTGGAATTTCCCAAGTTTCGAAATCGAATCTCGGAGGTGAAACTCGCGGGACGCGATCGTCGGTCAAAATTTGCGATCCGTTGCGGTGTCGTTGTTAAATTTATTATTTTTGTTTTTCATCGAAAACTCGATCCTCGAGAGTTTAATTAACGGTCATAATTCTCGGCTCGGGTTGTAAATACCGATAAAACGCGAGTTAATAAACTCGAGAAAACCCCGGGCAATGAAAATAAACCAGTCACCGACTGCGGCCAATAAACCATCACCCGTCAATATTTGAATCACAGTCCTGCACGGGACGTTCTACCGTCGCAAACTTTCCGAAAGACCGATTGTACTCTTTTATATTTCTGGCAATTCACACTCACCGCCCTTCAGCAAATTTACGTCTAAGTTATAGTTTCACCCTTCGCCAAAGATCATAGATACAGAATAGATTCCACTTCCGGCTTTATTCCACTCACGGATTCAATTTTATCGTGAAAAATATTCGTCCGGTCCTCAAATTTTACGACTTACATAATATTACATACGGTATTGGCTATGTACGAAAAATTTTATACGTTTTATACGCGTTCGACGCGTAAAAAGCAATAAAAGTAGGAATCACGCGTGTATAAAAGTTGAACGGTAAGTAGCGGCACTCTAAAAAACCTCGACAAATAAGAGATCAAATCACAGGTACTTGTATCATACACGTACAGAATATAAACTCGGTGACGTTGCGACGGCTTTTGAAAAATCCTCCAATTTTTAACAAATTGACGATAAAAATCAGTTAAACAAGATCGGAGGCTCGAGTTTGTTATTTGAATTCGATGAACACGGTTATAGATCATGGGAATGAACAAATTACCGCAAATACATACAACAGCTGTGACCGCGCGCGTGTTTTTCCAATTTCTCGTTACTTTCGTACAGCTATCTACGCGGGAGGACATGAAAATCGGTGTGCGATGTGAAGGATGCCGATCGTGAAGCCAAGCCAGCCGGAAAATGACGGTGTACACCTATGTTATAACAATGATTATTGCGTTGAAACGGTGAGAAGGTGAAAAGACAAAGTTTATGAGAAAAAAAAAAAAATGAAAATGAAAATTGTCTTGTCGCACATGCTTGAGAATGCCACTGACGACGTGCACTCTGTTGTTTCTTTTTTTTTACGTCTGTTCTATGTGCTCTTTTGTTTCCACTACCACGAAAACTACGATAATATTATTATCACTGATCCACCGCCACAATTGCGCCACAATATACCCGAATCGATACCTCACCAACTATACCAACCACCACCACCACCACCACCACCACCACCAACCACCACCACCACCACCACCAACCACCACAATCACGACCAACCATGAATGAAAATGGCCGCAAATGACGCTGCTCTCACATTGTTGGTATACTTCTGTCCTTTTCCTAACGCTTCTTCGCCCACGCCTTCGCCAATTCTACGCCTACGTGCCAACACCTCGCTCGGTCTTCGTGGATGACGCCGTCTTTGCACCTTGCGTACGGTGAGTGCTTAAAACTCTGCGATTGACAATGAGAAACGTTGGCGAACGGGCTCCGAGGCGAACAGAGAGACGGGAATGAGAGTCACGACGCTCGGTCCGTTGCCGGAGATCGAGGCTTTGTTTTATTTATTTATTCATTCATTCGTCTCTCCGTTACTCGGTGGCCGAAAACTGCGTTTTAAATATGCGAAAACGTCTACCTATACCCACAATATTACAATATCACTTAATTATGGAATAACGAAAGAGAGTCGAGTTCGCGACGTTGATGTAACGATTAAATTTTAAGAAAAATCATTACTTCGTAACTCCAGGATCGTCTCAAATTGAGTTATCTATTTTCGAGAAGCAAATTGAATTCAGATTTTGGAAATAAAACTCGTTTAAAGACGTTCTAAATGTTCAAAACAATGATTTCAGTTTCAATATTTCGTTCGCATTAACGTTATCATTTTCTGTCTGGTAACAACGGCAGCTCCAATTTGCATATCAGCCTCGGCATTTCTACGTTTACATTGATTCATATCGTCGTTTCGTTTCGACAAACTTCACACGATTTACGATACGATACGTTCGATCAGAATTTCGCAATATTCCCGTTCTTTTTAAAGATAAAAAAAATAAATAAACAATACGCACGTATCAGCTCAAAGAACAAGTCCGTTATTCGAGACGTACGTATGGCAAAAATATTTTCTTCCTCGAGAGATTTTTAATAACAATGATGATAATATGCAATATTATGTGTGAAAACTATAATCTTACTGACCGAGAGTTTTCTCGGTAAAAGTTGGCGAGTCTGATCGTAAATTCGCGTGATTTAGTCGATCTTCGTGTCATGCCGAGGTTCTTCCTCTTCAAGTTTGCGCGAACTGACGATCAGGAAACGGGGTGGCAGCTGAACGACCGATCGACGCTTTCTCAAGCGAATGAATAAAAATTTATAACCGACTCGCGACGGTTGTCATTTTCACGCGTCGATTCGCTTGCCACGCTGATCGAAAGGAATATAAATGATACACGATTCCTTCATGACGTACATACAAATATAACGATATACACACTTGAGTGTTAATGATATGATATTACTATGTAAATAAACAAGATACGACACATAGAACAGCTTGATATTGTGTCGTAAATTGGTAGAAATGTCGATGAAAAGTTGTTGTTCTCATTGTTGTTGTTGTTATTATTATTATTATTATTGCTGTTATCATTTAACGATTCTGCATCACTCGAGGATACCTAATTGGGAAAGAAATCTACGCATAAAAAGTTGCTCGGAATAATCTTCCTTTCGCAAATTGAATCTCGATCAATTGATGCGAACCGTAAAATTGCATTGCGATCGACAATTTTCAACTCTTCGTTCGATTAAATCCTTTCAAATTAACCACCGATGTGTATTAATTTATGTATATACCGTATCCATTAACGTTTTATACGTATAACTCATTCATTTCGCGAGACAACCTCAAACTTAATTGCAAAAGTATCCCATCTAATAAATACACTCGCGGCGATTGGGGAAAAAAAATTTTAAGTATAAATTTTACACCGGTGTTCAAACTTTTTTTTTCGCTTGTCTGTCCACGTCGATACGAAAAGATTAACCGCGTGATGCAGAATAGTAAAAAGCTGCATTATGCCATTCGGTAGTTAAACACATACCTACTTGTATCTATCGTTGAGTAGACGAATGAGTTGGTAAAACTATATAATAATACATAATATTGACATCAAAATTCGGGTCATTGCTAGTTTGTATGTTAAATTTTTTAAACATTTTTCCTCAATCTTTCGTTTATTCACATTTAGACTTGCAAGATCCTCGCGAGTATAATAAGCAATACAAAAAAAAAAGAAAAAAAAATCAAATCAAAATCACGCATACAGCTAGACAGAAATATGTCATTAAAATTTATAAGCTCTTCAAAGATTTTCTCATCTTTGCAGAGAAAAGAAAAATATCGTATGTACATTGTATGTGTATATAATATAATTACGAGCGAATCGTACAGCCCAATTGGTCACGGAATAACGAATATTCGTTCGACTACCCGTACTTGAAGAACAAAAAGAAAAAAAAATCTGCATACCTATGGGCTGTGTTTTTCGTTTCGGTCGAGGAAACGCTCGGAGGATAAAAGTTCTGTAGGAAAAACAAGAAGAAAAATCGTGAAAGGATAAATGCCGTGGTGCGAAAAGACGGTGGATGACCAATAAAAAAAAAAAAAAAGAAAATGGTACATTACACACCGATCGTAAATTCCGGAGAAGTTGGTAAACCTTTAGAAATCCTACGAGATACGAATACATCCTGAAGCTTGCGCGAAGAAGATCTTTATATCGCAAAGTATAATATGATGATGGGAGGGGAATTCGAAACGCAGGTACATCGTTACAAACCTTATTCCCTCGTATTTTTTTCCACTTTTACGGTTTTTCCCTCGTACAGTGAGTTCGTTAGAGTTCCGAAAGTACAAGAGGAAGAAAGAAAAAAAGAAAACGAACGAATCGCGAGCGTTTCCACGACCCGTGTGTATATATACCTGTATATGTGTGTATGTATGTGTATATATATATATATATATATACATATACACATGCCATACAGAGAATCGTGCCTCGAGTAGTATAGGTAGACGTAATTTACACGTACACACGACGTAGATGTTGTATCAGGTGAGTAGTAAACCTGTACCGTGTGTGCCTACACTGTATACTGGTATACATATACCTGCAGCACACTTCGGCCGACGATGCTGCAACATTTTTATTTCTATTTTCGAACACATTCCCATGTTTTTTTTTTTTTTTTCTTTTTTTCTTCCTCAATTTTTCCTTCTAGAATCAACACTCTGTAACACACGGTTACCTTGCCACACGCTCACACACACGCAAATAGGAACGCACGTATAATAATCGCGTAGTTGGCGTCCGCAATCGAATAACCTTAATTTCGCCGCAGTGGATCGTCTGCTATTGTAGTTCTTGTTTCTTAAACATTTGTATATTCTATACAACGAAAGTAAATTTAATTATTTTCTAGTACACTAGCAAGCCTGCCTGACTGCACAAGTATGACGAAAATTGAGCATTTTTCAGACATTCTACTATATGTTACGATGACGTAGTTGTTTTTTATTCTTCCATTATTGTTTCATTACTTTTTTATCTCGATATATTGTACTTCACGAGTAAAGAGTCGTTGAAATCTTGAAATGTTTTTTATTTATTTTTATTATTATTATTATTCTGAATCCTTGTGTACTCATTTAAATCGCATCAGGAAATTCGCAGCAATATTCGGTTACTCAAAATCAAATTCCACACGACATGTCGACTCGCAATAAAAAATATCGACGTTCAACGTTCGTATACATGTAATCTGCATTCCATTCGATATAAGACATTGAACACAATACGCGTATGTAGATGCATGTATTCGAATGTTTTCAAGAAGCAAAAAATACAAGGCAATACGCTACAGAAACTTCCAAACTTCGGATATCACAGAAACATAAGAAGTGCACTGCTGATGATTCTTCAATTTGAATTTTGTATTTTTTCAAATCGTGTCCTAATACAATATTATTAATCTTGTTCTTGTTGTCGTTTTTGTCGCTGTTGTTATTATTATTACAGTATAACTAGGAAAACGCAGCCACAAACTTATTATCCACACTTTAAATAGCTCGCATGGGCATGGTTTGCGCTTATCTGTAACGTGAACGTATAATACACGTATGAATTGTCTTGCTTACGAAGTGGTTTTCTGTTGTTGTTTTTTTTTTCTTCTTTTGTTTTTATATTTTTATTTTTGTTTTTCTTTACTATTCATTTAACACACGTTCTTACTCATAACTGTATAGTTATAAAACACGTGTAGACGAATCATGATGTACAATATATCGTAGTGTCGCTGTTTATGTAATGTACGTTTGTCTAGAATTTTGTACAGAATCTCGAAGCTAAAAAATGAACATAAAGAAAAAATCGCAAGACGCAGTACACATATCTACGAAACAAGTATATCTCGAAGTATGTAACGTATATGATAAGTAAACGTCTCATCCGTTTTCAAAATCTCACCTAAAATTCGTTTATAACTATATGATAATAAATTCAGTTTTAAAACTCGAACTCCGGCAACTGCTTGAACGTCGTCATCGATTATTCAAAATTCGCGATAATGTAGCGAATTATTCGTCAACGGGTTTCAACTCAACTGCGGATAAACAATACGATATAACAACATCACGAGGAGAACAAAACTTATCGTAGACGAATTTTTAAAGCCGGTATACCTGTACAGTAAATCCGCTTTCCTCGCTCGATTTAACATCCGGTGAACGCGCTTTTCGCTCTCTCGATTATAACTTCTTGCTCTAAATCAAACGATTTCTCTTATAGGTACAGCAGCTAATCTTCGCAAAGAAGTTATAAGGAATAAAATCAGGGCGATCGGAAAAATGGCACGAGTTTTCTCTGTACTTAGGTGAGTTGATTAAGAATTTCCAAAATTAATCGATTTTCGATTAAATCGGTTATTCTTTCCCTATTAATCGAGTACAGTCGATTATTGTTTTTTCACGAGCAGTTTTTGTTTTTTACTCCCATAAACGCCGCAATACAACATCGATTTACACGATTACAGTATCCGTTATAATCATTGTCTTACTCACCGACAACGAGTACCTATTGGATGTAACAAGTGAAAGATAACATCAATATTTTCACCTGATATTGAAAAATATTTTCAACGAATCGAAAAATCATCAAAAATCTTTTCCGCTATCAAGACTACATACGAAAATTTACGAAATTTTCGATTCACGTGTCACCGTGTCAAAAAAAAAAAAAAAAGTACGAAATAATCGACGAATCGATGAAATTTTCACCGATTCAATCGAGAGTCGTGTTCGATTATTTTTAGCTCAGCGGGCATCGCCAGCGCGCATTTAAAATTGAGTCCTGTTCTAGGATTATTATCATTATTATTATTATTATTATTTACAGAGAGGAAAGCGAAAGCGTGCTGCAACTCAAGGGACTCACGCCAACCGGTGCGCTGCCTCTGGGTGCATTATCGGGCGGAAAGACGTCTCTGAAAAATGGTGAATTACAGACACACGTTGTTCGAACGATCGATCGGATCGCTAAGATTCATTTCGATCCATATTTATTTAACCGTCACACGTTACTGAGACGATTCGAACGTTTTTCCAGCGTTACAAGGATTCTCGCCGAATCACAAGATCACGTCGTTCGCCGAGGCGAAGGGCCTTGACGCGATAAACGAGAGGATGCCACCCAGGAAAGACGCCCCGCCGACACCCGCGGCCGAGGAAAAGCCCGTCATACAGCCGCCAGCGGGTCCAAGCGATAAACGCGACACTAGCACGCCGCAGCCACATTCGTGAGCCTCGAAATCTTCCGACTGAGGTCAGTTTTTTCGATAAATCGTCGCGCTTCGAGTCAATTTTTTTTTTTAAATATTTTACTCCATTTTTACGGAATTCGCGTCATCTGAAATCGATGTTATAATTTTTTTCTTGATTTTATTTACCCAACAACCATAGATTTACTATTTATCGAATCAATGTTATACCTGGTTTCCTATTACATGCACCAACTAAGATCTCTAAGAAAATACAACGAAGAAAAAGATACATACTGGAATTGCAGAAAAGAGGGTCGGATTTAAAGGTTCTTCGTTGCAAATCGCCTCGGAATTCTTCAAAATCGAGTAGATTGAGCTCGATTTTGCTCTACAAAGGGGCGCTCGTTAAAATTTTAATCGGAACATTCTACGTATTCTTTAGAAATTCACTGAAACACTGAAAGGTTGAACGTTTAATTTTACAACGTCAATATCGGTTTAACTAGTAAATTAGAAAAAAATCATTTTCCATCAAGATGTGCAATCGTAGGATAATATCGAACGAATCTACTACATTTTCAAGAATTTTCAAGCGATTTGAAATAAAGGCGCGATATGAAAACTTTCATTTCTAATTCCCGTATCTTTTCTTTCGAACTTTTGAAGAGATCCTCGTGGTTTAAGGGGGAGTACTGGTCGATTTCGACGCAGTCGTATATGTCTTCAAATATCGAAGTCCACGTAACTCAAACGCGGACAAGGTCCCAACATCCCCATTCTATACGCAATTCTGAAGAAAAACACTCGAATTCATTTTCATTCAACGCATAAATAAAAAAATTGAATGAATTTTACGAATTGACTGTTTGCTATTTCGTAGAATCCGTGCAATTTCTTTATTTTTCTTTATCCGATCAATATTAATCAATCACACGATCATGCAACGATCAAATTTATTTATAATCTCTTTTCCTCCTCGCAGGTGACAAGTGTGGGACCTTTGTCCCTTAGTGGTCGCCACAAAAACAACCAACCATTGCTCGTCTCTCCCTAGCCGGTAGAATAGAATACGTTCATCGAGTAAATCGTCATCGAGTGAAGAAACGGTCATGAGTATGTAAGAAGAAGAGAAAGCGGAAGAAGTCGAGAAGAAGAAACTAAAACAGAAAAAAAACAACCAAAACCACAAAAAAAATAAAAATAAAGAAAATCATTGAAATCATCAAACGCATCACCCCACGGCATCACAACCACTGTCATATATTATACGATACGCAAAACATATACATAATACACATAATAATAATTATAATAATAATTATAACAATAACAATAATAATAATAATAATTGTAATAATAATAACAACAACAACAACAACAACAATACGAACAAGCAAACAGAGAAAATGTAACAAAACATTTGAAAGAAAATACACACACCATACAAAAAAAAAAAAAAAAAAACAACACAAAAACAAAAAAAAATCCACAAAAAAAACAAACAAACAAACAAAAAACCAACTCACACACAAGAATATATTATTATTATTGAGAGTAAAAAATCAAGAGAGAAAAACGAAAAAAAAATCTATAATTAAATTAATAATAATAATAATAATAATAATAATAATATTGATAACGATAATGATAATGATAATGTTAATAATTAATAACGATAACGATAATATTGATAATACGAACTACACACGAGAGCCCCGCGTACCTCCACGATAATATACAGAAATGAAGAATGGATTCACGCACGTCACGCAAAAAGGCGCCTTACCCGGCTGCAGCAGCTGGTCTGTCACGATGCCGCGTAAGAGCGTTTGTCTGGTTAGGGAATTTACAATTAGACATCTCGGCACGCCCGACGGTGCTGCAACGGCATGAATTGTCCACGGGGACAACTTGTAACAGTTAATCAAGTCGAGCTAACGTCGAGCTGGTACATGAAATACAAATTCTAACTTCGCTAGTTGTGTGTCTACACAATGCATATGCATATATATATATATATATATATATCGATTATATTTTATAATTCCTATATACATATATGTATATGTGTGTGTATATATGCGTATCCCCCTGATGATGTTGAAGAAAGAAAACAAAGAAAATTAGTATAAAAAAAAAAATAAATAAATAAATATTATAATAAAACGAAACAAAAAACAACCGGCTTAAGCTTGTAACTTATAAATTTTGCAGAACGTGTCGCCGTTCTATATTACGATATATTCTATAAAAATTTTATTATTCATATATTAAATAAAGGTGGTTTAAAATTTTCAAGAATATTTTACTCAATTGTCACCAGCAGTATTTTTATGTGGTAATTTTTTAAAAAATTACTCTTTCTCTCTTTTTTTTTTCCTTCATAAAAACACTGAGAATGCGAGTGTACCGTGTTATATCTTTGATAGAACGTGTCGAAAGGTGCGAACGAAATAAATATCAAATATTTGCTCGCGTGTATTATATTTGTTATAGAATGGCACGTTACTTTTGATTGTTTAAATATCCGCCCGGCGACGTTACGTTCGGCAGAGTATAGATCATATGTAATGAAGAAATCTCGATAAATTGACAATTCGAAGCGTGTAACAGAGACAAGATCTAATATTATAGGTATATCAAAGCCATGACATGTCCCCGTGGCAATTATACCTTTGCCGCCGCGTCGCGGCGAGTGAGGTAAATTTGTTTGAAAAATATAACGAGAAACAAACAAACTGTATACTATACATAAATATATGCATGCGTGTATATATATACATACATACATATATTACCCGAACACACACACGTTAAATTCGGAGAAAAACAGAAGTAAAGTAAAGACGAAAGAAGATGTTATGTACGGGAAACGTAATATTGTAAGCGTATTCTATTCCATCGGTAAGCTTTCTCCTGCAGCGGTAACTCTTCGTATTTCATAGGGTTAAATTCAAGTCGATGAGAAAAGACGACGGAAAAACATCGTGGAAATGCAGTGAGTTGAGAGGAAAATAAGAATTTAAAAGCGGAGGAGAACGACGATACGTGTACTGTAATATGCAGGAGAATAAAAGTAAAGGAAACGACGACGAATTCGATCGTGGGACGATTTTAACAAATAAACAAAATACCAATTATAAATTATTGCGTACAACACCTAATACCGTTCGTCTTCTAATGATTCTAATGTGTGTCCTTGCTATCAGAAAAATTAAGTCTGGGCCAGTGCCGTTCACCTTTTGACTTGACGGTGATTTTCTCTGCGTTCGTAAGAACTTTTATCCTTATCAATCGTTGTTATCGCCACACGTTGTAACCTCATTTCTGTCCAATTGTGTCATTTTTACAGCAACGATAAGAATGGGATAATATTTGTTTCGCTTCAACTTTACCTCTTTCATTGTCTTCGGATTTTTTTTTTTTTTTTCGTATTTTTGCAATTAGACGGCAAATTCTATACGCTCTTTTTTTCCTGCAATTTCTACTTTTTTCCTGCCTTAGTATCGATGACATTCTTCTCGTGGTGATACACTTTGCAAGAGAAGAGAGTAGTATATAGTTGCAGAATATTCTACGATGCAGAAAAACGAATGATAGAAAAAACCACTTTCAAGCCAAATCCGGCGCCAATACAACCAACGGTCGGATAACGGAAATATATAATAAAATTATGAAAGAATTTAAATGAATAAAAAATAAAAAATTATATCTCTCTCTTCACTATGATAATATATAATGAATAATAATTCTATCTCTCTTTGCTACCAAGTTGTACTTATTCTTAATTAATTTACTTGTACAAAAATGTGTTAAATAAATATATAATATAATATACAATTATAAATAATGCATATTATATATATCTTATAATAATATTAATTACCTACTATTAATGATAAAATTATTATTATTACTATTTCAAAGAAAGATGACAAAAGTCAAAGAGAAACGAGGAGGAAAATATAAATGAATGTTAGGAGCGGAAGAAAAACAAAGAAAGAAGTAAGAGAATGAATAACGGAGACAACACAAACATATATTACATATATAAAAAAAAAAAATATATATATATATATAATACAACAGGGGCGTGAATGAATTCTCGAAAAAAAAAAAAACAAACCTAACATTATCCAAGTTACGAGGTAAAGAAAGAAAAACAACTTATTATTATTATTATGAAATTTAGGCAATTTTCTGCCGTGTGTAAAGTTAATCTAAAGTCATTTGAATAAAAATATTGAAAAAAAAAAAAAAATAATAATAAATAAACGAGGAAGAAAAAGAAAAAAAAAACACTACGACGATATATGACGAAGTAAAAATTTAAAGAATAAGAAAAAGATAAAAGAAATGTGAAATAAACCGATATACATATATATCTATATACATACAAAGTTTGTATATGCTAAAATGGATACATAGATCTGTTTGTTTATATTATAATAGGCATTGCATGAATGATGCGTCATACAAGTTTTCTCCTATAAAATATCTGAATATCTTTCTCTAATTATATAGTCCTTTTATCTGGATCCTATTATATTATCCATCGTATTTTAATTCCATCGTCTGACTGCCCAATGTTGCACAACTCTTATTTTAAGAACTTTTTATAACCTCCGTGGTTTCCGTTCGCTATCGCGTTTGCGTATCGTTCGGATGCTTGAGAGACGCGCGTGAAATTATAATTATTCAAATAACAATAATGACGTCAAAAACAACAACAACATAAATACATCAACGTCAACGACAGCGGTAATATAATAATAATTTAGTATATTAATCTAAACAACAACAACAATAATAATAATAACGAAAGGAGTAGTTGTGAAAATTTGTAAATACTGTTATCTAAATTCAATTCACCTGATACATGCAATTTCGCGAGTGAGCAAAAACTATTCAATCGGGGTAGCCTGTATTATCATTCTACGTTTCTCGTCTTGTTCAATAAATTATCCCGCATATGTTAAATTAAAATTATTCATTCATTCGGCATTCAGCCGATTACTATAAACGTAATATAATACATTTTTAACTAAATAACTGCATTGTAGGTTGTTTGCGATGAGTTTGTGCAACATTTTAAACACCTTGCGAACCACTCTCACACCCTTGTCCTATAAAGTGAAGATATCATGTGAGCATAAAATAAGAGTGATAAAGAAATCTAACGGATGATCTGTACTGATGCGATGCGTTTGATTGTTATTATTTAACCTATTATTTTTATTTGTTCGAAAAGCCGCGGAAAAGATTTTGCGCGCGGCTCGTTACGCGAAATTAATGTCAATTGATATTTGAATACGAAGTCCAGTGGCCAAGATTTGACAATTTGAAAAAAGCTTATTCGTCAATAAGTAGTGCAATCGACTGCGTGATATGCAAACATGGGCAGTAAACATATCTTCGATACCTCGTTTAGTACAACGGCACGAGCAGCTTATTCACATGATATCTTTGATTCTTGTAAATTTGTAAACCCGTTTAACCAAAATATCAAAACCTTGTACTACCTACGAATCTTACTTCTCAACTGATAATTTACCATACCTGTAATTCAATTTCAAGTAAGTATTTCGTAGTTTTATTTCTATCGCGCGTCATCGTAATCGCCATCATTGTACCTATTACGTGTATCCGTCATATCCGTATACGATACAATAATACGTATTGAATCGTATAAGTAATAACCGATCACCGAAACGTCAAACCGTATAATAATTTTGAACGAAGGAAGAATTTTTAATTCACGCGGACGAGTAATCGAAACTATGTACAAGTAAAGAGACATAGAACAAATGTACTCGCTGCAAGACACGATTATCCATTATCTCATCCAGACAACATTTTTGTAATTGGAATAAAATTTATATGACTGTTGGAATGATCGAATCTGCTCCACGGTATAATTCTGTACATGATGTGCGTAACACCTGACGGCAAAACTTGGATTTTAACGTTAGAACTACCGAGGTAAATGTACAACATGACGCAAGAATTTAAAAATGACATTGTAAAACCAGTCTAATGAAATAAAAATAAAATTCATTGTATTACTCCTCTTGTTATCGGTGTAAAAGTCAATGTACATCATTGCGAGAAACAAATGTAACGTGAAGTAGTAAACGCAGTCATATTAACCGGTACTGGTAGTTCTAGTGTTAATTGACAAAAAAAAAAAGAAAAAAAAAGGTGTATACGGATAATGAACGGAAAAAAAGAAAAGATTTATTAAGAAGGAAAGAAAGAAAATTTAATAAGAAGTAAAAATAAATCTTGCCACGCGTACGAGATTATATATAAATTATTATTATTATTATTATACGTATATGATAAAATCCTGATTTGATCTAAGCAATTGATTTACTAGTATATTGTATATATAAATATTATTCAAACGACTTTAATGCAATTATGCGATAAACGTCATGAATTCTAGATAGGTGAATTGTTTACATATAATATGTGGAATATTCCGATAATTCCATATACTTTATCACGCTGTAAAATTTCAATTTAAAAGAAAAGCGATGAAAAAAGGAAACCAACTAATCGACATCACTGACTTGTTAACACATCATCTTGTAATAATAATAATTCAATTTTAAATCCATATACCCAACTCTTTATCTCTCTCTCTCTCTCACTATCTCTCTCACACTCTTTCTCTCTCCCATTCTCTTTCTCTCTATCCAAGAAAGAAAAAAAGAGTCGAAACCTCCAAACTCTGCACCGTAAATCTCACTTCCTTCACATTTCTTTTTCTTTTTTTTTTTTTTTCGACTGTCGCCAAGAACTTCGTCTTTGAAATGCCAACAAAGATGAACGAAGGCGAAGGAAAGAATAAAAACTAAAATTAAAAATACCTGCGAAGTTATTGATGTAATAGTGCAGTGAATACGCGTTGAAGTTCAAGGCTGTATATCTATATATACATATATATATATAAGCTATATAAATGGAAATAATAATTCCAAATCTCTTTTCTATTCCTTTGTAATCGTAATGCATACCTGTATAATATCATGGCGGGATATTGAATAAGGGAAGAAAATTAACAGCGACATTGAGGACGATGATAAATAGTGATTTGTATTGCAAAAGATGAGGAAACAAGAAGAGAAAAAAAAAAAGAAAATAATGAAAAAAAAAAAGAAAACAATGTCGTCCAACGGTGTGTTGTGTATTATTTCCGGTTTTGTCACGATGTGTTGTATCTAGGTATTGTGCATAACGTTCGACGGAACAAGGTATATTATCGTCTACTGCAACGGTCGCGTAAGAAGATTCAAAGAAGAGCAAAAAAAGAAAAACGTTAAAAAGATAGAAAGAATTAAACAACCATGACTGAACTTAGGGGAGAAAAGAATAGAAAGATAAAAAGAGAAAAAAAAAAAAAAGGAACGCAAATACTGTCTAATTCTAATATATCGACGTTGTAATATATCGAGATAGTATCTGAATTTCTGATAACATCGTAAAAAGAGACTAAGAAAAGAAAAGAAAAGAAAAAAAAAAAAAAAAACGAAACAAATCGTACCTTCTCGGTTAAAGTTGCCGCAATACAATCAGACAATTTGAACAAAGAAAGTAAAAACCGTAACAATAGCATGATACGTACGTACGACTACTTGTAAACATGTTTAGATAAGTGTTGAGTAAGAGGTACATAAGCTTACGGAAAAAAAAACAAATATATATATATATATATGTATATACATATATATATACATGTATATACACATAAAATATATGAAAGCGTGAGTAGCTTGAAGAGTTTTCATTCTATCGTCAAATCATACATTATCTATACATACATATATGTATATATACATATATATGTATAATATAAAATATAATTCCCTTCCCTGTATACTAAATATTTAAGACGCCAATTGTTAAGGGCAAAATGAATGCGCTGTGCGATAACACATAGAGCTACCCGACACAGATGTATGCATACAGACATATGCACACACGTGAATACATGCACAGACACTTGCATAAATTATATAAAGGTATCTAGGTACGAGAATATTCGAAATCGAAGGGTAAACGCGTCGCAGTTTTATCTATGATACATAACATAATTATTGTGTCGTTGCACTGAAAATTCTAACAAACCTGGAGGAACCAAAGAGACAAAAGTATTTGCTCAGCGATCCATCTATGCGTGCGTCTATATATATACACATGCATGTCTGTATACATATATATACCGAAAGGACTCGGGGAGCTGCTCGGAGACCGACGAAGACTCGACGTTGAAACGAAGCATTCATTTTGACATTAATAGAAAAATCTTGTATAATAATGATTAAGCATATGATGACTGGGGAAACCCATAGCCTTTCTCTTAGACTTAACGAACACCGTGAGGCAAAAGCACTAGTACGAGAAAATGAAAATGATAAGTATGAATGACGAAGAAGAAGTGACATGAAATGTAAGACGGAATTAAATGGAAAGAAAAGAAAAGATACGTAAACGAGAAAAGAGAAAACTTCATTCGAACCAACGAACTAGTATTTTTGTTTGTCGGTGCCGTACCTCTTAGGTAATTAATTGGGCCCTATTCTATCCCTCCGAGATACGTTTCCAATTTCACATATTCGTGTACGAAGAAAAGAGAAAAAAAAAGAAGAAAAAAATTATTAACAATAATAATAATAATGATAATGATAATAATAATTAAATGAACTCATGTTTCACTAATTTGTTTGTGCTATAAATTTTGTGATTTTTACGTCGTTCAATAAATTGTCTGTTTTGTTGGATTTCATATTCAATCTGTGTGTCTCCTCAAGCAGTGACAGACATTTTCCTCGAAAACCTTTATTTCTGAAATGCTAACCTCGTAACTATAGTTGTCAACTTGTCGGTATCGTTAATGTTATTCGATTATACAGACCTCGCAGTTGATTACATTCATCGATAAAGACCGTACTTCGAGCAAGATGTCGGGCGAGTTGTTTCATATTTGTTTTAAAAATTGAAATCCTCCAAGCGCAATATTTTTATTATCGTGGATATCGCGTGATCTCATACAAAAGTGAGAGGACGAATTTCTTTCAACTCGGCGCGATTAGCTATTCCTTCATTTGCAAATTTACTTATACGATGAATTAGCCTAAGCTAACGCGAATTATCTACGTATATCTAACAGTCGATAATCGATATGCGGACGTTACACGATATAAATTATCCCAATTAACTTACCCTCTGAGAGAATTCGTAAAATTGGCACAGTTCGATATAATCGTCGTTCATGGGTGTATTTTTCCTCACACGTTCGTCGCATTTTCTTGAATGCGTTCGGAAAATGTCGCGAGTCTCGGATCGCGTTGAAACTTACTTTAAACTGAACAGATTCTTTCTGTCGTCGATTGGCCTTTGGCCCTATCAAACGCCTTGGGAAAGTCGATTGGGTTTGAGCGTTCTGTTCGCTTTTACGTCAAGTTTGTTCTTCATGCAGGTAAAAGGGAAAGAGAGAGGAGAGAAAAGAAACGAAGAAAATAAAACCAAAACTATCACCACCTACATTTCTCACGCTCCCTGAAAATATAAACTAACAGCTCCGATTCTGTGAGCACAATTTTTACAGTTTTTAGGTATGCTCGAGGTGAGAAACAACATGGACGATGTTATAGAATGCCTGTCCCCTCTCGGTGTTGCGATATTGTGCGGAATAAAAGTGATCAATGCGGTTACAAATAGCGATAAGGTAACGATAATGACAATCGATTGATGATAAGCCATTAGGTGTGACAATTATCTAGAAACGTAACATCAGTTTGTATAATTGTGAATTGGAAATAAGTATATTAACAGAAAAATATTTCTGACAAGATGAAAAACTTGCTGACAAAGATCCAGAAAGACTGGGACGTATCCGTCGTTTCTGACCAAGAAACGACGATCGTGAAACGATACGCCGAAGAAGGTGTCAAGTTGACGAAGATGTACGCATGTGAGTAAATCGACTTACGTTTCTCCCGTGGATGAATTGACAAATTTTTTCGCTCGATTCTCGCTGGAGAAGAGAAAAAGAGGAGAATAAAAAAAAAAACACTTAAAAGTTCTCGTAAAATTCCGCTTGTCAATATTTTCAGACGTCATGTATACCGGCATGTCTTTCTTCATATTACCGCCGATTTTATCAAACCTTCAACTAGCGAATTCGTCAGAGAATAAGACCGAAACGCGTAGACGTCTGCCTTACATAGCGGCGGATTACATCGACACGGAGAAGTACTTTTACTTGATGACGCTCCACGCCTACGTCGCGACGGTTTTCTTCGTGACAATAATTATCGGCGTTGACTCGACGTTCACCGTTTATCAGCAGCACGGTTGTGCCAAATTTGCAATATTGAGGCAAGTGTGCTACGCAAGCTTATAATTTACCTACTTGTGTCATATAATTGATACATCCGTAGGTATCGATTGACGCGTATAATCGAGCCGGGAAATCTCGACGTCGATTTGAATCCTCCTGAAATCGATGATTTCGTATACAAGAGGACTAAACTATGCATCTATCTTCACAAGGAAGCTATACGGTTTGTCTCAATCAGAACTAGGGATACGTTTTACCCGTCATTAGAAAATTGTGTACTCCACAAGTTGCGACAATATTTTTAAACTTTCGACATACGATTCGTGAAACTGAGGCATGGATGATGCACCGGCAGAGCCGAGTCAAAAAAGATTAGCTGCTCCTTAGGTGCTAATTGCGTGCCTTGATCAAAACTTCGGTGCTTAATTTTTTCATCAAAAAACTTTGTTGTCATATTACTTTGCTAATGCGCGCGACGTTACGACGGTATAGCAGTGTCAAAACGCTCTGTATTTACGCTAATCAAGTACCGCGTTGAAAATTGGCACTTTCAAAGTTTGTTCAGAAAAACAAACCTTGTTATATATATACATATAACGTGCATTGATCTCCTGGCTCTCCTTTTTGAGTCTTGCAAAAAGTTTCAAGCAACATTTAGAAACAGACGGATCTAAAAAGCCCCAAAGGATCTATATATTCGGGAAGAATTCCAACGCGACTAAACGTCCTGCAAATATCTGTTCGATAATATTCTTAATTAGCACCTACTGCGTTAATGCTCTGTTTTTCCGCAATGATTCGTTAAAACTGAAGGACTTTGCGGTGTTTCAAACTTTTGTATTGGACGGGAATTAAATTTTCAGGTACGCATGTGAGATCGAGTCAGCTTACACGACAGCCCAATTATTTCAAGTCGGTGCCTGCTGTCTGCTCATGAGTATCACCGGCCTACACGTAATCATTAAAATGAAACAATTAACGAATCAAATAATAAGAGACGAAGAATTGCTGTGATTTCGTTAAATTATTATCGATCACCTTTCAGGCGGTAACGAAACTGGCGAAGCCCGAGGAACTGGTCAGGTACTTCGCGGTGATATTGTTATTAATGCTGCATCTATTATCGTACAGTTGGCCGTCGCACGAGCTGATGGACCAGAGCTTAAGCGTCCACCGAGCAACGTGGGTAACACTTTTTCCCCACCTTCTCCTTCTCCGTGTCTAATGCCCGAGTGAACGGCAACCGTTATCCCCTAGCTATTAGCCGGTTTCTTGTCCTCCGACTCACTTTGCAGTACGTCTTACTTAATGCCTAGTGCTCTGTAAATCAGCATTTAGTTCTTGCCCCGTAGCGACGGCTTATAATACGGCTGGGAATAGGAGGAAGTACGAGGACGATGTCACTCGTTGACGAGGCCAAAACTCGATGACGAATCAACGGTGCGAGGATCTTCTGCTCCTTTTGCCACTCTATCGACTCGCGTCAATGTCCTTGTCTCTTATTTCCAGTTATGAAATCGAATGGTTTCGCGTTTCCATTCGCACCCGAAAGCTGCTGCTTCAAATGATGGCGAGAAGTCTTGAGGTGTGCAAAATCACTGCGGGAAAATTTTGTCTCATGTCGATGGAAAACTACTGTAGTGTGAGTAATATCACGAGCTTCGTTATTCGTTTTTTCTTTTCTTTCGTCCTGTCAATCCTGTTACAAGAATTGGAAACAAGTCTGAAAGGATTTCACGCGATATTTGACAGCAATGTTTCGCGTTACAGATTCTGAGCAACTCGATGTCGTACTTTACTCTACTCTCATCGATGCAAGAATAGCCGAATCAAATGAAACATGAAAACGTTATACACAGCACTGTAAAAATTGTCGAATAAAAATCACAGCCCTTCGGAAAGATACCGTTCCAGCAATCTTGCCTTCTCCCGTGTCTCGTCAGTTCCAAGTCACAAGTGATTCGCGAGTTTCGCGGTAAATTTTCCTGAAAAATGCTATTCAATGGTCAGAGAGAGGAATAGCTGAACCAATCTCTCGTTGAATTCAATACCATATGGCAACCGACCCAGTCACTCGCTCACTCACTCATTCACTCACTCAGTCAGTCAGTCAGTCAGTTAGTCAGTGACCGGTGGTACAAACTGCGGACTAGGACGAATGTATCCGAAAGGAGCACGGGTGCAGGGCTCAACGCCGAGTCTACAGATTGTCGAAACAGAAAACAACATCTATCATACACTCATCACATGCTTTCATCGGGCGTGGGCGAATCCCCACCCCATTCGGAATCCGATAATTGGATAGGACGAGCCAAAGTACAATTTTTCAAAGGCGCAGCAGCCGATGCCTGCAGGTCCGCTTCTCGTGTAAGCGTTAAGTGAAAATAAGAATCAAATTGTAGGCGAGGGAGCAATTTGGTAGGCTACTAATTATTGCAATCATAGTACACTTCAAGTGAAAAACTAATTACTTCAAATTCGTTTCTTTTTTCTCCAAAAAAGTTATTGTTGACTAACCGATTCAAAAAAAATAAGGCTAATTCCGGTCACCGCTCAGTCCTTAACTATTTTTATCTTTTACCACAATCGAAGAATATAGTTATAGGTAGAAAAAGAAAATTAGTTTTCTAGCTGTTACCGGAAAGTCTAGTATCCGTTACTATTCTTTCTCATTACGATCTCTCTTACCTATATTTTCTTCTAACTGTTGCGAAAATTTAACGCTTGCGCAACGATAAACCGACGTTAAAGCCTTATTTAACTAAAAAAGTAGATTTTGCGTTGCAATTACCAAAAAAGGATCGACAATAAAGCAAAATGGTTAGGCGTACCTCGTTTTTCGTAATTCCAACAATATTCAAACAGTTGTTTTTAACGATACCCATTTTACTCAATTTTTCCAGTTACTGTAACAAATGAAATTGTTCTCAGCGTTACTCCCGCGGTTCAACGTGCGCGTAGGCATACGAGGTGGGTACCGGTACCGACTGCACCGTATCGAGCCAAGATCTGCCTTCTTGCACCTTGCCTTTTTCCTCAAGAACCAATTGTCGTTGGGAATACCCCGCGTCTACTTCCTTTCGGCGAGGAGGGCTCGGAGACGGAGTACAGGAACTAACCCAAGACGGGGCTAATTATCCCCTACGATCAGCGCCAACTTGCGCTAAACACCGTACCTACGGTGTGTATAACCCACGAATAACAAGCAGCCCCATGTCCCGATGTCTGCTCGGCAATTAATGCCGAAAGAACGTACCTACGAGAAGATCTCTTGGCAAAACGCTCCTCGAATTGAATCTTCGAATATTGATGAACCTCTTTGGCGTGATTCCTCTCCCTGGTTTCCCGCGGATCGTCTAATCCTGAAAACTTGGAGTCTGAAGTGCGGAAAGGACCGGGTCGTCTGGTCGCGTGCCGTCGGGTACCTCGTTGGTGGGTAGGTTTCTTCTTTCGCTCTCTCTCGTGCTCCTTCTCTCCGTCTCTCCCGCCTTTTCGGTATCCTTTATTGTTCTTAACCTCATTATGGCCGGTCTCTGTCCCGTTGCGGGTTCCATTGTTCGCGCATCTGTCGTCGACGACCGCTCTTGAAAGCGGCTTCGAAAATTTACCACCACCACCGCCGCCACCACAAATAAATCGGAAATTGAAAATTGGAAATTAATTTTCAATGGAGACCACAGCGAGCGGCACGTGAGCCTGACTCAGGGCAGGCGGAACTATGACGGATAGAGAAAACTAATAGCGTAACAGAGAGGGAAAGTTTTCGTCAATGACTTAGAAGTATTTATACCACATCGATAGGAATCCTTGCAAAATAGACGGGAAGGCAAAAATAACAACCATTGGATTCAGAAATCGCGACCGTAAATCCATCGAAACATTTCAGTCAAGTATGCCTATGATTTTCTTCGTGTATCGATAGCAAACATACTTGAGTAAAATCAAGAAAGAGACAGGGTTTTTAATTAAGGTTTTAGCGTTGGAAAGGTGATTTTTTGATATCGCAATATTTTGACTAGTAAAATGAAAAGGGGGGGGCGCGAAAAATGTCGAAGCAAATCAAAAAAACTCGAGTGATTCCTACTTCCAGCGTTCAGTAAAAGTTGTCTAGTCATCTGACTCGGGTGTGTCAGTGTCTTTTCCAAGTGTTACGGATCGTGACATGACATTCGAATTGAGAGTGATAATGCAGACCTGATTTTATTTAATTTATCGTTACGAATCGTGATATATTGGCATTGGGATTGTGACAAGTGAAAAAAATTGGTCCACTTGAAGAAACGTACACTCGTTAATGCTTTCCAATCATAAGTTGAGAATGAATCCGCACGACAAACGTATAAATATAAGTCCGAGTCCGCTTTCGAGCGGTTGAACCGCCGCATCAGCTGTCCAGTAGTCAAAGTTGGTCTCTTTAAACAATATTAAAAGAGGCGACTTACATCGTATGCATGTATTGCAGAGAGAAAGGGAGGGGAAAAAACACTTCCAGCACGTAAACTAGACACCAACACATCAGAATCGAGAATGTAGGAAGGTAAACAGGGGCTTCTCCCGAAGCGATGCCCCGGATAAGTTTGGCGTAGGGAAGAAGGTGGCATGCACCAGGTGCATAGGTATCTAGGGATGAGCTCCGTTCGTATGGCCATATGTTAACGTGGTGAAGTGCCGCCCTGGCACGCGCCACATTCAACCGGCAACCTCTCTGTCGATCGGACTGCAGCCCGACGCAGGATTCCACAGGTGTTGGTGATGGTCACAGTGGTTTACTTGGTCTAGTATAATCGCCTCGACTCCGGTCGCTGAGAGTAAGTAAATCGGCAAGCACGGGTGGTTCGTTAAAGTGTCGGTTGGCGGTTCGCGTCGTCGCAATCCGTCCGAATCGCGATGAGAATCGAACGGTGAGGAAAAACCGCGGGAAGGTGATGATCCGGGGCGATCCTTTCGGAGGAGGAGCAGCCCGGACATTTGACACTTTCTAATCAGCTGGGACTTTCAAAGACGGCTAAGAAAATGGCCCTCCTGTCGAACCACCACAGTAGCAGCGGTTACAATCAGTCGTCCTCCGAAATGCTCACGCCGATTTACCCGACCCCGAACCGCTCGTTCGATCCTGTTAATTATCAATCACCCTACACCTCGCCGAGCTACGAAACTATGCGAGGACCCTACAGAGATGCCTATCAACCTGACGGCGATGTTACACCGAGAAGAGATCTCGAATTTTCGGACTATCACAGGGAGCCCGCGGACTTTCATCCCAGGACACCGGAAGGATACGAGAGAGGACCCTATGGCGTACTAACTCCTTTAACCCCGCAACGGTGAGTCGAGTTTCCCATCGACGGTCTTGTATTGCAATATTCTAGTCATTTTTTAGCAAACAAATACAGCTGTCCGGTTCATTTTTAGCTTCCTCACTTTGACACGGTACCAATAGGTGAATTTAACATTATCCGAATATTTTAAGATTTCTAAATTTACACTTCACCTTATTTCTCTCTCCTAATGTTGTATAATTTGTACAAATTGTGAGATGCGCTGATGAGTTGGAAAAAACTTACACAAATGTTTTAAAATGACCGTTCCGGCTGTTCAGATATTTTCCAAAAAAATCTGATAAAATATCAAAGACCACTTCAGTGTTCCGTTCTCTCACGACACGCATCCCGATGATCTCAGGTTTGAGTCGCAGCGAGCCACCAATGCTACGGAGCAGAACCTGACGTCACCGAGATCAACTTTTTACGAGGAGAATTCGACGGATTATCAGCCACCGACTTATTGTTACGAAACCCCGCCCCAAGAGCCAAGATTTCATCCCGGTGAGTCGACCTCGTTTCAAACGGAAACGGAAATGAGATCGTTGTGCTGGGATCCAGTCTCGTCGACTCAGGTGAGTGCGAGTCTTTTATCTACCCCAAACAGACATGCAACGCCGTCCGAACGATTGCGCAACGATCGCGTATCCTTCTTCCCGTGCTTCAAGGACACTCGGGAAAGGGTTTAGCTCGATCCGCAATTGAGAGGGAGAGTTTGTTCGGCGAGGTCAAAGAAAGTTGGCATTTTTTGATTCCTCAGAAAGTCCAAACCTCGCCTACGTCAAGCCCGAGGAGAGGACGACGACGATCTCGCGACGTGCCGCCCTCGCCGAACGTTTTGAAGAGACGAAGGCTCGCGGCCAACGCGCGGGAAAGAAGACGGATGAACGGGCTGAACGACGCATTCGATAAACTGAGGGAAGTCGTCCCGAGTCTGGGGGCTGATCACAAGCTGAGCAAATTCGAAACCTTGCAAATGGCTCAGACTTACATCGCCGCACTTTGCGATTTGCTCGAGAGACACGACGGGAAACGATGATGGGAAATTGGAAGTTATATCGGTGGACGCTGAAAATTGACGCATCGAGGTCGATTCAATTTTTACTCCAGGGTCAATGGCCGAATTTATGAACAAAGAATTGAGTTCACTCGACACCATATATTGTGCGAAAAGTATTATACATAGTATATTGTGTAACATATAAGTTTGAATGTGTGCGAAAATGTGTGCAAAGATTCTAGATTAATTTTTATACGTAGTTATAAATCGATTAGCGTACAGTTTTATGCGTCATTCATTACCGACGCACAAAGAGACAGCTAACAATCCAAAGATTATATAATGTGGTAATTTTCTTATTTTTTATGATGTTAGAAGCCTAGTACACAATTACTTATTATATCGTTTAGTTTTCTTCTAACCTGTAACTAGAATTAGCGTGAATTCCGTGCCTTATTCGGACAAGCTTTATGATCTCAGTTTTTTGTACATAAGTTCCCCGTCACGTACAGTTGAATAAAAAAATCAATGATTCGTATCGTTAAAAATTGATCGCTATGATTAAATGAACGAACATCACGTCAGTGCAACGTGCTGGAAAATTTCTTTACTTGACCAATACTCTTTATCTTTGCGTAATAATATTTCAAAGAATTGCATTACTTCTTGTCCTAGAGTTAAGTGTTCTCGACCCTTTCGTGTCTAGTCAAAAGTTTTATTCAATGGCTCGGATTTTCCCCGTGTACGTGTACTACAAATTAATAGCGAACTACAATTTTGAAACTCTTTTCAAATCAGCCATCGAAAACAGGCTTGATTAACTTAGATACCCGAACAACACGCAGAGTCACGACATGAAAAATTTATTTCTACTGACTATGTAACTATAGGAACTATTAAATATATTCTATTGGCCTTAAATCGACGAAAACCTTATTTTATTTAAATTACCAAAGGCCACGAGATCCACAACATATAATGTAACTATCGAAATATCCACTAACCTCAAGTATTACGAATCTGACTAATTAGTTTTCTAATATTATAAATCATTCCAAGTACCAAAGAATTCATCATTTATTGTACACCCATTGTGCTCGAACCACGATGTACGATTGTGTCGCATTGTATTTTTCCAAGATTTTGTAAATAAAGGATAATTTTGTAAAACTGTACAACGAGGATGAAAATCAACAATTCACTTCTCAACGAGAACTATTTTACCATCGTTATTTTTTGCGCAAAGAAACGTTTTGGACTCGAAATGACGAAGCCAAAAAATAGCAATAATAATAATAAGAAAGATCGAATTAAGGAGTATAAAAAAAAATGGTAGAAAATAGGTAAAGAACGAGGGCGAGTACGAGTCCTAGTTCTCGTTTACCATTCGACTCGCGTTGCCGTCATCGCCGTTTCGGAATTGGCCACCATAAGGTATGGCGTGTGCCTGCAGTAGTTGTTTCAGTGTTCCATCACAATGACTAAACATAATTGGTCAAGAGATAAAAATATGACTTCCGCTGCGGTGGCACGAGCCTCTCGGTTCCACTGCCATATGGCTCTGGAAGTCCTGCTAGTCGTAGGTCCTGCCTCCTATCCTAATTCCTATCCGAGGTGCGTCCCTTGCCCGCCGAGTTCTTCTGGGTCCCGAAGCAGGACGAGTTTGTCCCGAAGCAGCGGCATCCTGCGGAACCTGACACGAATCCGGGTCGTTCCGCCGAGATGAGTCCCTCAGGATTTAACGTCGGCAGAAATGTTAATTGAGGTTCCAGGAAGAAAAGGTGACACCAGATGTCGAAAATTACTGTCATTTCGATCGGCCACCTCTTCAAATTCAATTCTAACGCGAAAAGGGAAGATGAAGAAGAAGAAGAAGAAGAAGAAGAAGAAAAAGAAGAAAATGGGCAAGGGAAGTTTTAGAAATCTGATGGTACGAGATTCCACCTTTTTCCTTTCAACTTCATTCGGGTGTGCATAGAGCGGCTTTTCACTTGCGAATAACCACGTAGAGGTTGCAGGTATGTATAATAATGTTACCCCGGTGGCGAGAGAGGTGAACTTACGGATTCTTAGAAATTAAAATAATAATTGATGTTGCAAAAAGTATCGGAGGAATTTGCGTCGAACTAACACATCTAAGACAGATCCGAACGCTTTGACATCGTACAACGATCGGACAACATTCTCTCCGCGATCGAGCAACAGCTGGGGGATAGAGGGTGACGCTTGTATACCTATACCTACACCGTAGAGACGAGTATACAGCTTACACACGGACGAATCGTTCGACAAGCGAAGTGAGTCGTCGACGATCCTCGCGGATCGAGCGAAGCGTGATGCTATGCCGGGGTGAGATGGCCCTTAAAAGGAACCACGCGAACTCTCTTAATCGATCTCGTGGAACGATCAATTAACGCTGGGCTAAATCGTACCCGAGTCGCGTTCTGCACCGCGATCGCAAACCGTGCGCGAATTGCTTTTCAACCGCGAATACGCGCCTCTGTATCGGTACAACAACAAGAAACACGTTCACGGAAGTACGTATCCGAGGTACAGGGTACAAATTAAGGGCGTCGGCGAGACATCGCTCACAATCAGAGCTTAATCCGAAAATGGAAAGATTTTTTTGCAACAAAGCGTCGAGATCCTTTTCTGAGGATCAGTTGGAAGCCCTGAGAAGTACCGATTAAATCGGACCGGTACTTCAACCTCGATCCTTTTGTATTTAAAACCATATCTACCTGCGACACTAACCGGATTCATGAGTTTTCGAAAGCCCGATTTCGAACGCGTCCTTCACGCGACGTTTATCGTCAATCGTCGGCGTGAGGAGTACCGCGTTTTGGACGATCACCGTTATCCTCGGAGCAAAGAGTTGACTCTTTCCTAAATTGGTGCGGACAGGAAAGAGGATGGTCCAGTCATTGTCAGCTGCCCTTCCGGCGAGACACGTTAGCCTTTTATACCCTCTGGAAGAGAGATGAGAGGAAAAAAGCGAATGGGCAGTTCGAGGCACGGACCAAAAGGCGGGGCAGAATTCGGTCCAGCGCGTGTCGGTACAACAATGGATCTTGTTAGCGATTTCGCATTTTCGTTATAGCTGCCAAAGCGGTTCGAAATATTTTTTCGCCCGTAGGGTAAATAATGTTTTTCCACTTTGACGTCTTGTAATTAACGGTCATCAGTCGAACACAACCGCCGCCTTATACATATACGAAAGAATCCTTAAACGAAGCGTCCAATTAATTTTTCCAGTGATAAATTCCCCCTAACATTATATATTTGCCGTCTTCCGCGCGGTTACGTGTCCAATCAAATATCACGAGTAAGGTCTCCGTCGTTACGTAGGAAATTAAATAAGTTTCCGCCACCACGGACCGCGAGTAGTCGGTTGCGTAAAATGTATACAGTGTCGAGTACTTTTTTCACGGCTATGGTTATTAACGGGTTAGATATGTTAATGTTATCGGTATCTCGGCAGGTGGAGCTGGTTCACCCCGGCGTTCCGACGGCCGTCGCGACTCTCCGAGATGCAGTCGCTGCAGTATGCGTACAGAAGCAGGTGTCTCGACTCATCGCCGGCAAGATCTGCGAGGGTGGAAGTCTTCAGCTTTCGGTCATTGACCGGTGCGCGCGTATTTCAGGCCATTGATTGTCCCTCGGATCGCTCGAAATTCGAGTAGAGAAAATTTTACGAAACTTTCGAACGTGTGGGAAAATTTAGACAGCGCTGGAGTGAAAAATGTCCAGCGCGAACGGGAAGCCTTTCCAATTCGAGGCAATCGGAATTAATGCGTCTGGTAAATGAAAACGAAATCGTTACGGGCATGTGTGAAAAATTCGAACAAGGGCAATTGCAACAAAGTTTTGTTCCTTGTGATTAACGGTGAAAGATTTGCTCTTCTCTCGGGATATTTAATAATTATCACCGAAGGGAACGACGGCTGTAGAGAAATTACGGTTTCCCGAGATTTTTTCCGAGTGGCAAATTGGAAATAAATCATCCGAAGATATCGAAGCGGAGCAATTCGTTTTTTTTTTTTTGGACCTTCAGAATTGGCTGATCGGGTTTTAATGGCCCGTTCATTTACCGAAATTCGGACTTCTCCGCGTTCGTTCCGCGCCTTATTTTCTCACCTTAAGCGAATTTTAATGAAAGATCTTTGCGGTCGCAAAACACGCGTAAATACCAAGAGGGCGTGTTTCCGGGATGCAGCAACGACGGAGGTGACCAAGGTGGTCGAATAGACCGGTCATTTCGGTTAACAAGCCCACCCAAGAAACCGTGTCGATTTAGCGATAATCATCGTAATCTAACAATGAGCGCGGGAATGAAATGCGAATTTCCAAAGGCGAGAAAAAACGTCAGGTCGAGTCCCATGACTGTGACAACCGCAAATTGTATACCTTTCGAGAAAATTTCAGAGCGGATCACAAAGTGGGTCAGCACTCTGCCGAATTAGGCAAAACGAAAAAGAGAATCAAATGTAAAAAAGAAATGGGTCAAAATTGACTTTAATTTGTATAGAGTTGACTGCAGCCTCGAGAGAGAAATTTGAAAATTAAATTGCGTTCGTTGTCAGGAGAGGAGGGAAAAATGCCTCCGATCTCAAAGGTCGCGATAATCGTTTGATTAATCACACCTGGGGCACAAAATGCGGGAATCAAACCTCGCGACTCTGTGCTGACGAACCCTTTCGCCCCTCTTGTAACTGTCAAATCGGACAGGAAGCGCTGACCAAAGTAGGGACCAATCAAGCACGCAACGAGCCAAGGATAAGATCTGCCTCGCCTTGCAAGATCGACAGTCTCGCCCCTGTGGAGATATTATCGATGTAGGCTTTAGCGTCATTTTGATAGAGGAATCGTTGAGAAATCAACGAAGCGATCCCAATAATTGCGTGTTGTATTTTTCATCGAATCAAATACAGCGATTACGTTAAAGGAGTTTTAAAAGAAATGAATAATTTTTCAAAATCACGTATAAACAATCTAGGAAGAATCAAACAAGTTAAAAAGTTCTACAAATGCAGTGTGAAGAGGTAACGTGTCGAATATTAGGATTTTATATTTTATTATTTGTTATTTAAACGAGTATACTTCGACGAGTGTTAACGTTTGCGACTTCCTGAACACACATGTATACATCCGTATAAGTACTTTGTGAAGCAGATTTTTGAGCCAAGATTCCGACGAGAAATTCAATATTCCAGGAAGACGATATTCCAAGTTTTTAATTTCCTTCGGCGCACATGGGTTTCAGAGGCGCGTGGGCGATGGATGTTGCATCACGGTGTCTCGGCAAGCTTTGGAAAATGAGGCATCGCCACGGCGGCGAGTCGTCGCACGCTTGGACGGTTAGTCGAAGAGAAGATTTCACGCCGGTTAACCGAGAAGGCGGAGCGAAGCGAGTATTCGACGACACGAGGAAGGCCTTGCTCGACGAGCGACAATTGGCACGGGGACTAATTAATTCCCGGAAATATAAACTACGAACTATACGATATATTATGGGAAAAACTGCGCGTGTAAATATATCGAAAACCGATTCCCAAAACTCGAACCTTCTTCACCCTGTAGATTTTCCAGCATCGGTGGGAAAAATTGAAGCAAAGGATTGACCGATCACGCAAACTTGTCACACGGCACAATGGCCGGTTAAACGAGATCCATTGTCCGAATGTCAACGAGTCCCGAGAATTCTCCGTATTATTGTAATACGAAATTAGGGAGAAAGAAGAAGGCGTGCGACTGCGTTCAGCTTGGGTCGCTCCGAGATGAATCGAAAGGCGAAAATATGGAAAGGAAGGAAGGAGCCGGCTGGGCGTGTACCTAGAGTGGTCAAGCTTTCAAAGATTAGATTCCACCCGGTCTGAAATCGATTTCAGGCCTAATTTACCATCGGGACCACGTGACTCCACCCAGAAACATGTATAGCGTACGCATACATATATACAGAGGAGTAAAAACTACGACCATTTTTGGCGAACCTTCTAACGAAGGATGAAAAATACGGATGTCAGAGTTTTCCTCTCATCTACGCGTATAACGTGAAAGAACGAGTAATATTGACAATCGAACGAACAAATCAGTGAATGGCGGAACTTTGTCCTTTTCATTAGATTCCCCACGCGGACAGACTTTCAGTAACTTGAAGTATACGTTGAAAAAAAAGGGGGGGGGGGGGGGGGGCAAGAAAAAAGCCAGGTATAATAACGAAGCCAGGCCGGAGGGAATCGATGGGATGCGTTACGGGGAATGGATGGTGCGGCCGAGTAGACCGAAAATTCATAATATCGCTCTCCTTATGGTGTCAAAGCCAACCCCTTCACGAGATTATGATTACACCCAACTGACTCCGTGTCTAAAGGACCTTTTTCGCCATCAGGGTTAACACGTCGAACTCTGCGCGACTCGGCCGAAGGTGCGGTCGTATAGTCACTTGTTAACCCATTGATTAAACAGGGATGTTTCTCTCCTTCATTCACCAACCAGAGCAGAGAAGACGAGGTTGGGAAGGAGAGGAAAAAAACTCATTACCCCTCCTCGAGTCGCTTGAGGTGATTGGGTACATCAGAGATGCCGCCAAAATTCGTCTCACGGACTTCCGAAGCTGGCGCCCAGACTTCGGCCACCGAGAGGCGAGAGAGACGAACGAGGCAACTTTGGGAAAACGCCAAGGTCTACGATATTCCAAAAACTGCAGAGCCCGAAGTAGGTAACGTTGGAGGAAAAATGAATCGGGTATAACGGACCGAGTGTGAAACGCGTTGCGGTGATGGATTTTTTTATTCTTAAATAATAATTAGTAAACGCGACAGCGACGAGATACAAAATTTATCCGGCAATTATACAAAGTGCGGTTGTACCAAACCGGCAATCACGACTGGACTTTATCCTTCCTTGTCGCATAAAATAAAGTGCAGCCTTGGTTACCGAGTGCCTGTAAGAAGAAGACGAGGGAAGATGACGAAAAGAAAAAAAAAAAAAAGGAAAGAAAAAAAGAAGCGAATTAGCGGTCGTTAAATGAGCGAAATATTATAATCATAGCGTGGATATATTTATGATCATGATAGGATAATTAAACGGGTACATCTCTGTATCGCGTCGAGATGATCATTTCAACGACTCGTGGTAGTTGCTGACCGGTGTAGTTGAGAATAGGCTTCATAAATTTGCTGATGTAATTATCCGGTGCGTATTGGACGCGGAAAATCGTAATTCCTGGAGGGATAAAACGGCTGTGTCGATTACCGGTCAATTCTTATCCTCCGCAGTGCAGTTTTTCGGTCCGAATACGCGAGGAGAGCCGTAGAAAGGATTATAAACGTTTTGGGGTAGTTTGAAATAATGCTCAAGGGCGAAACCCTTCCTTCGCTACAATTATCATAACAAAACTGGACGAACCGCGCTTCGGATGAGAAACATTATATGTTGTATTTTAACGACAAGCTATTTCGCTCCGTTCCTCTACTTCTTCTTCGTCTTCTTCCTTTTATCACTCTTCAATTTCGTCCTACTCGAATCTCGCGTGCGACACCTCCGGGCTTTTCGGCTCTTCGGGCGACCGAGGCATCGAACTGTCACGAAGATTATTGCTCACCTTTTACTTTTCGAAATTCCTTTCAACATATCTCCGTCTAAATCGCGCACCTCCACCAAGACAGTATACATATACACATTACGTATAACACAGATCTGCAAGCGTCTGTGAATTATACAAGAATTTTTTCACATATATTAGGATGCAGAGACATTCCTAAACGATTCGTGCAGAAATAAAAGGATAATTCACAGGCAGAAACTGTCGGGCAGCCACCCTACGAGTCAAAAATACTTTTCGGATTTCAGGAAGACTGATCGCCGGCGGTGAAATCGCGCACGCGCGTGTGCGTGTGAAAGAATAAGACAAAAATTTCAAGCCTTGGCCAATTATTTTCATCTCCAACGCCAATAAGTAGTTTAATTGCACGCGTCAATTTTTGTTTAAAAACAGCAGTGAAAGTTCTTTTACCTTTTTTCCCCTCTCTCTCTCTCTCGCTCTCTCTCTCTCTCTCTAGAATTGTAATCCCGGGAGGGACGAGGGCGAAGGTAAATGAGGCGACTCGAACGTGTTGGCTAAATTTCACTAGTCACGCGGCTCCTCGTAAAAAGGCGTCGATTCGATACGCCGGCCGATTATCTTTTGTACGATTATATTATTGGTTATTAGGTTAGCGTTAGAGGGAAGCCGACTTTTCGATGCGAAGGGGAACGGAAGAGAAAAATCGTCGTAAATTTCTGACGTCCGTGATCGTGGCGCTTCTATAAATATATCGCATGTATGTATATATATATAATAAAATATACGAGGATGACCAACCAAATAGTACCTGATCAATTTTCGAAACGATTTCGTATAATCGTCTCGCTTTTCGTCGTCAAAATTTTACTCACGTATCGTATAAAGAACAAGAAAAAATCTTTGAAGACTTTCTGCTCCTATTTTTTTTTCCTCTCTCTCTCTTTTCCATTTACAACGGTGCCAATATATCTGTTTCCGTAGAACCACGCATTGTTCTGTCGCTGTTTTTTCCGTCCAGGGAAAAAGAAAAGAGGAAAGAAGAAAAAAAAAAAAAAAAGACACAGGCTACCGTTTTCTGTCAATAAGTCTTCGAACAAACATCCAGAAGCCTGTTCGACGTTTCTCACTTTATCTTTTCGAGCAATTAACGATGGCCTTAAGGACCTTGGTCGCAGCAAAGGTCTCTTTAGAATTTATACTCGAGATCCTCGGGGACAAAACGAGAAAGAGACTAGGAAAAAAAAAAAACAACGCAGCGCAATTTTACGAGGGTCATTATCGGTTTCCTTCATCCTTCAGAATTACGGCGCCGAAATGCAGCCTCTCTGTTTCGCCCATCTTCATAATTTATCATTAAATGAGAACAAGAAAAATTGCGCCCGGTATATAATACATATATTCCGTACGTATCTATCATGATATATCGTACGGATCAAGTTTCTTGCGTTTCGTATCTTGTTTTTTAATCGTTTTTACCCGAATTCCCCCTACTGCGACAGGTCGCAAGCTACACGAATCAATCAAAAACTTAATTACCCCCAATCTAGGCTCCCCACTTCCGTGCCAAGGGGCAAAATATCGGAGCCAAGCGGAAGAGCCGAAACGATCCGGCTCATCCAGTAGGAATTTAATTATTTCGGGTCGCCGATCACCCGAAAATTCAAACAGATTTTCCTTTCGGCTGTTTGCCTTCTCCCGCTGCTTCGCCTGATGGCTCAATCTGAGATCCGTTGGTACATGAGTTTACAAAATTAATTGCATTTGTTTATAATACGTACATGCTTCGAGTGTACTGAATTTTTTACACACCTACAGGAGAACGCAAAACACGGTTTATAAGGTACATACAATAATTAATATAACGATCTAGTTTGACCGGGAATTTTCCGGGCAAAAATTCGCTACATACAATAATATCGTAATTAATACGGTGTATCGATGAAAGAGAAAAACATTGCGGAGTGAACCCGAAGCCCGATAAATCATGTCTCGGTGATACGAGTAAACGGAGCGAATACGAGCTTTGACGTGCATTATAGGAAATTGAAATAAAGTTGATTCATGCGGTATATAATGACTCTCTAAGGGCCAACGCTTACGGAACGCGTTCTTTTCAACTTATAAACATCGGAGAAAACGTGATCTGACGTGATCGGCTAACCAAGGAAATAATACCGGTAGGTAGGCAGGCAGGCAGGTATTACTTTCAATTTTTATCTATCGATCGGCGACTATTATCGCCTGCATATATATGTGTATATATATATATATATATATATATATATATATATATATATAAACCCCGCGATCCCCAGAGGCCAACTTCGGCCAATTAACCGCGGTGAACGACGATCATTCAAATCGTTTGAATCCACGCTATGAATTTTGATCACCCAACTTTCAGGTGCGGATCGTCAGATCGTTGCGCTCAAAAAATTCTGTCGTGAAATTAAAATTGCTCATTCGTTGATCGATAATCATTTATAAGCGGTTTGTCGGTAACGGTATTCCACGTATAATTTCCTTTCGTTCCGAGAGTCTCGTTATATTTTCCCGGAATAAATCCGATTCCGCAAATCTCGAATAATTTTTTGAAAAAGGAGAACGAGAAGCAAAAAACGTTCAATTTATGCGTCGTCTGCTAAATACGGTAGTGTATATGTATAAACCGTAAGGAGACAACCGTAATACGGTTTCCCGAGCATTCCACGGTTGCGTGTTGAAAATAATTGAGACGTGGGTGGACTTCTCGAGGGTAAGTGGGGCTCGAATTAGGAGTGAAACGCGTCTCTTCCTCGGGGGATAACGCCCGCCAGGACTACATACGCGACTGCGACGTCTCGCCGGAATTTTGCGAACGGCGCCGATGACGTATGCAGCGAACAGAGAGAGAGAAAAAGAGCAAGACAAGTCACACTTGCGTACCGACGCGAGGAAATCCCGACAAAAGTTCGTCGCATTTTAATATGCGTACGATTGTTACACCTAGACGCATTTTCGTTTCAGATCTGACAAAATATACCTGATACGAATGCCTTCTATTTATTTATAGTATTTGAGAGTCGGTCTCAGCTGCGAAATAATCCTTCAAATTATATTGCAATATCTATACGCATATGTGTCATGCGTGTGCGTATATACTATATATGTATACTATACGACGTAAGCGTATTGTGTATACGATAGAATAAAAGTGCAGCATGTGAAGTTGCATAGGGGGAAACCTTATATTAGCCTAATAACACCTCTGAACAAGGAGTTAGTTCCTTTCTTATTTTCTTTTAATGCGCGTGATAAAAAGTCACCGACAAAAGAACTATGGAACATATGCCGCATATTGTGTACAAGTCAATTGATAGGTATGCAACACCGTGCGGTGTAACACACATATGGCTGTGGTTCGTTGTATATATATATATACATATGTACGTACGATATGTAAAATACAGATTATCATCTTCCAGCGCCTTATGGGAGATAATAAACATATCCGTACATTCGATATATTCTATAAATACATGATACTTCGGATTTACCTGCATTTCCATATTTACAAGGTCACGTCAATCCGTCCGAGTAGCAGAAACAAAGAGCCCTGAGATCCAAAGACTTCGTGCCGGAGGAAAACGGTTTCACTGAAAAAAAAAATAGAGAGAGGACCAAATTAAACAGCGATAACGTACGAAACAGAGTAATAGAGTTGATCGTAAAAAAAAAAGTAAAAAATGATGAAACGAAACGTAGCTATCGTCTACGAACGAAGTTATCAACTCGCCGACGGATTTTTACCAAAACACCCTCCGTACCCCCCCACATATTATACGTACAGTAGTTTTCATTAATTTTATTCCGTACGAATTATGTGACATCGATTTCCATTCTCTCACGTCAACTAAATTATTAACCGCCAGTCACTGTCGCATAATTCGTACAGAATCGAACGAGCATTTTGTTTCGAACGGAAAAAAAGTTAGTCCGAATGGGAAAGGCATTAACGAACATTACAGTACATATAATGTATATACGTGACGTAATTGAAGTAACGTTGCCGTGTTCGCGAGCCTTTCGCTATTCCGGCGTGGCTGCAGTATGACGAGCGTATCGTTTCATTGCGTAATAGTATATTATCACTGGGCACGCGTCCCGTCAGAAATATGCTGAACAGGTGTGGAGTTGGAGTTGGAGTTGGAGTCGAAGTTGAGAAAATTGCGGTTCTTTCCTTTGATACCTTGATACCGCATCTTCGAGGCGTCGGCAATGGCGAAGCAAGTTTGCCATTGGCATGGAGGTTGCCAAAGAAGACAATAATACCTACCTACAACGATTAATCTCATTGTCATGTTTCGGTAGCTGCGCAGACCTTCGTGACTTGAGAAGCGGAACGAGAATCGAGTATCATTGCCGGATCGAGGGGCGAGACGCGTACTGCGGGGTAGTTTTAGAACACAGGTGCGGTGAGAGAGAAGAAGAGAGAAGGGGTGGGGGGAGAGAGAGAGAGAGAGAGAGAGAGAGAGAGAGAGAGAGAGAGATGGGGAGGAATTCCGAAAAAGAGTTAGGTTAGAGAATCGGATCGTGCCGCAACGACTAAATTAGATTTACGTGATTGTATAACGCGAGGAAAGAATTATACGAGGTGAAAAAAACCCTATCCCTTTCATACGACCATATAGGAGGCAAACTTTTGTTATATCAACGTTGTATGGGTTGTAAGATTCTCGGAAGTTGCACCATTTAATCGTCCGCATCCGAAACTTTTGTGAAAAGGATATGTTGCATGTGATATTCTGAAGGTCTGAGCTTCGCGGCCGATAGAAGTTTTTCACCCTGCACCGTAGATCATCGCATGAAATGCACAACGCGTGCAGTCGGTCGTAATACCTACTCCGGGAGAAATAATAACGCCATTTTCACCAACGACGAGGTACGATGCACTATTTTGAATGCGGTCCATGTGCCAACGTGCCAAGCTTACAATTAGTACAATATTTACTAAAATCGTTGCACTTCTCGACCCAAACTCGCGACCGCAGCCTTTGAGTGCTGGTTGCAAAACCGACGAAAAGTTTGTGAAATTATTTCAGCAAATGTATTATTTCTATAGGTACGTGGTATTCGTATACGTACCGCTTACTACTTTTTAGGGTTCGGTACCTCAAAAAGGAAAAGACGGAACCCTTGTAGGATCACTTTGTTCTCCGTCCGTCTGTCCGTTTATTCGAGATCCTTTTCCTCGGCAACGGGTAAAGATATCGAGTTGAAATTAATATCAAATACTAAGGACGTCTAAGAAACTCAAGTTTGTAAGTCAAAGCAATTAACGGATACGATCATTTATGTGGCATATTTTACATACTCGCAAACCCATTTATAGAAACCGAATACAAGATACGTCCCGTTGACCTAGAATTATGATATTCGGAGATAAGCTAGATCTCGCAACCCAAGTAAAAGCAAAAGTCCGAAAATAGTTAATTTTCATTTATATCACATAAAAAAAAAAAGAAAAAAGAATCAAGTTTGTACAGAACTCTCAGAGCGCAAGTTCTATTCGCAATTTTGTCCGATTTTTATCCCTTAAAATGAAGAGTACGACACGTTATTCGCGATGAAAATATCAACGCATTCTCGTCAATCCGATATCGACACGTACAACGGGATAAAAAAAATCGCTGCTCGAGCTGCCTCGTTTTACAAATTTCGACAACTACTCGGTGGAAGACTACGACCGTTCGTGTAATGAAAGTGACGAAAAAAAATGATTGATTTCTAATTCTCCACGGGGTCCCGAAACCGACGAGGCAATCGTTACACGACCAAAAGCTGACACCCTTTATCCATTCCATCGTCCCTCGTCCTGCGCGATTGTACGCGTTTCGTAAGTTGCATTTGCCGTGCAATTGATAGCTCATAGGAGCCCTGAGCTTTTTCCCCACCCCCGGTGTCTCGACCCCCGTAAAAGCGCGATTAACATTAGCCGCGAACCCCGGCACGGCAGAGGCATCGAGGGCGAAACGTAACCGATGCAACAGATGACACTTTTGTTCGTCGGTCCGGTTTGTGTGGGTTCGAATGCGTGCACGGAGGTTTCCGGAGGCACACCGAAAGCCGGCCAATCCGGAATCCACGGTTCGCTTGTTAAGGAGGCGGCTGACTCCGGCCTCGTGCCATGTGGCGGCAGGACCGACCCCTAAGCGGCAGTAACCACCCTCAGACACGTCATCGAGCCGTCTAATTTACGGGTCTGAATCAAGAATCTACCGCCCGTAATCGTCAATTTAATGTTTTATTGGCTGTACAGGCCTGCGGTAAAAACAATTGAAAACAAAAAGATGGACAAGTTCTTTTTCCGACGTTAGAAAGTACCAGATATGCAGAGCTACGATCAGCGTTCGAGTCTGCGAAAAATATCCTTTCTGTCGGTAGATGCTTATACAAACGGTTGAGAAAAGTAAGTTTCAGACCTAAAAAGGTGACTCAATACCAACTGATGACGAGCGAAAAAGTGACTCGAGTGATCGTTTCTTGAAAAATGTTACAAAAAGTGACTTATAGCGAGAAGAGTGACCGACTACCAGCCCTGCAACGCAACCTCAGATTCCGCATCTCCGTTACCTTCAGTTTGTTCCGACGATAATTGGAGACGAGTACGATTTACCGGAGACAAGCGGATCGAGTCCTGAAGGCGCTTCTGACAAAGCTGAAACAGTTTCGTTGACGCCTCGAACCAAAGTCTCCTTCCATCGTAAATATCGGTAATGTTGTCGCCAAGAGAATTGTCGGGGAAATTTACACCGAAGTTCCATTAGTCGAGCGAGAAAAAGGTTCAGTATCAGTTCTCAAAACTACAGGCAAACAACAAAACGTCAAAAATTATGGGTCCAATTTTGTTTTCCTTTTTGCTTTACTTTGCTTTTCTTTTCGAATGGTTATGAAAACCCCCATTAATTAAATACAGGACATGTTTGAAACATTAAGGTTAAAGTTGGTCCACTTTTCAACTCCTATTTTTCCATAATCTATGGTACATTGTTGCGACGATATAAATCGACAATCACCAATTTAGAATTGAAGAACGACGCACAGAAATCAATGCGATTATTTTTGCGATCGATCGTACAACGGAGGTATAGATTTTTGCTTCTTCGTTTCCATCGCTGGATCACACACCGCGTACAACGTCGGGTGAAAAAAGCTACGACTCATTTACCCCGAGCCGCATCGATCAAAAGTCTGTCCAGCTTTTTCCAACTCTCTGTATAATTACCAGTTGCGAGACAAACGGCTAAATTTTTCGACTTACGTCGGCGGCAACGAACCGGAAAATTGTTTCAACAATAATTGTTTGTATATACCGGCCTCTGAAAGTATCATATCTCAATACGACCGCACGTGCTCCCCGTCAGTTCACCCCGCATTTAGGAGATGAAATTTATCATTCGAGAGAGGGCGTAGGAGGGCTCGATTAAACAGGATGAGAAACAATTTGTGCGATTTTTTCACTTCTCTGTAAAGTGAACGCCATTTCCAGTTCAACTTAATTTCTCGTAACACGATCACGCCGTTTAAACGAATAATATGCATAATTTTATTTACCACTTGAAACTAACAAGAAAGCAATCTCAAATCAATCCCTCCGATTTGATTTCTTTTGTAACATGTTACAGTAGACTAAAGACTGAGCGACAAGTATTTTTCTTTTTTTATCTGCCATTAAACATATTAAGGGGGTGAAACCACCCTCCAAAGTAAGGCATATGAAGTGTTGATTCGGCAGTTTCACCCACAAGAATACAATATGTACTTTTTAACCAATCCAACTGAAAAAGTTCAATCATAACCAGAATTGAGAAATGTAATTATATTAATTACAAAAAAAAAAAACTGCCAATTCGCATCTCGACACACCTTACTTCGGAGATTGATTTCACCCCGTTAAAGTGTTTAATGGCAAATTAAAACAAAGTACGTATCGTTTGATTTTTACCTTACTACGACATATTACAAAAGAAATCAAATCGAAGAGATCGACCTGGGACACGTTCCCTGTTAGACGAACGGTATTAACGTTAAATTCTGTCAATCGAGTCGAGGTTTGGAAAACGAAAAAAAAAAGAAGAAAAACCTCCAAAATTGACGTAGAGAAATTTGCCACCCCCCCCAGCGTTATTTCGCAATTAACAATCAAGGTGAGAATAAAGACCAGAGTCTTCCCTCCAGCCCGTCAACTCCCTCGAATCCGGTCGCGTGGCGGCACGTGTCACCCCGAGGTGGGATTCGGTTTACGGTCTCGACGTTTCGTACCGAAAGCGTGTGCCGCGCTACAGGCAAACCGACAGACAGGTACACAGGTATACATATCGCGATACGTGTTGGTTCGTAGGTACGTTACATATAAGCTAGGTGTATAATGCATATCCATGGGGAGGGGAGACAAGAGAAGCGAGAGGATCCGGCGCCTCCCCGTTTCCCGTTTCATGCCGCGTGCCGTGCAGGACTCGCGTTGGAATGGTAAGCAGCAACAGCAGCAGCAGCAGCAACAGCAACGGCAGCGGTCGAGAGAGAGTCATGTGCGAGGAAATGGTTGGCCCTCTTTAAAAGCACCGGAGCAAAACGGCACGCGACACAACCTCTCGATGGTCCCTCGCACTTCGGCCCGTTGCGCGTCGTCGTGACTATACAGGCGGCACTCCTCAACCCCTGCATTACATCCATGTCCATCTATTATCCCAGTGCACGCGTGTCCTACATACCTTCGTGCTTACGTAGGTATAGCCTATACGCTCATTTCTCGTTCTACTTGTGCCGATAAAGGGCGCGTTAGGAGTAAGAATTTAGGCGAAAGGAGGAGACATTCAAGCCGGAAAGGGGCACCGATGTATTTCCAACGGTCGGATTTAAGGATTTTTTTCAAAGGGAAAAAAACAGCTTATCGTTAGCTCAACGAACGTTAGGGTACATTTTAAAACTGTAAGAATAAGTTTACTTTTTTTTTTTTTTTAAGTAGATACAACGATAAACTGCGGAGCAACGAGCCCTTTCCGTGAGTGTTCTGCCACTGTAGTTTCCAATTGGCGGGAAAGACACATTTTGTAATTCATGTGTGAATCGAAAAAACTATAAAAATTCGAATTATCATATATTTTTCTTGTGGGTGAACTATGAAAATTGTAAAAAACAAAAGTATTTTTAAATAACTTTCACAGCACGTTAAGGTGATTTTTTTTAGAACTGCCCAGGCATCATAGCGGCATCAAGCACCGGTTCCGTAACTGCCACAAGTCGCGAAATGGCGTCATTAAGTGATGCAATGTTTCTGGGTGTCTCAGGTGAATATCTACTTTTTAAAGCACGTGTTCGAAGTGTTTTTCAAGTCAAAAAATCCGATTGTGACCATAAAAAATTATACCTTGCACTCATTCTACAGTTTTGAGCCCTCGAGGTTCACGAATTTTTGATAATTTTCTAAAATTGCGTCTTAGAACAAACTATCATTTTCTTTATTCGGGATGCATTTTTCTTTTAAAAACTACTGAAAAATACTATTTTTCTGCCAAATTACGCAATTTATCATACAGTGTAACTATAACTTATATTATAAAAATTACTCTGTAATTCTTGAAACTGCGCATTTGGACTGAAAAATATCATCATTCCATGTTTTTCGAAAGAAAAATTTAACCCAAAGACGGAAGATGGTTTGTTCTATGACACCATTTGAGAAAATGATGAAAAATCCGTCAACTTCAAGGGCTCAAAACTGTACGAATGCGCGGAAAAAAGAACTTTTTGTGGGTAGTAATCGGATTCCTCTTGTCCAAAGTTACTTGAATCGCGTGCTTTCAAAAGTACATATCTATATTCGATTGGCAGGTAAGTGGTTGATCCAAACAAAAAGTAACCCGCAGGTGAGAATTCTTTCGATTTTTGGAGCTATTTTTCTTTCCTCGTAATTCGAGATGATAAACTCGAGAAAAATATCGTATCCTTGCAATACCGCAAGCCAGGATATCTACAACGGATTATTAAATTCGATGGGTCGGCAGTTGGCGGCAATGTTTACCTGCCGCACTGCCTAGGAAGCTTCTTAAGACAGACCGTTATGTACTGTTAGTCATCGAGAATGGAAATAATCTACGTCACATCGGTTTCTCCATTTGTGTACCGTACATGTGATCGTACGTATAGGCGTGTGTATAAATGTACAGGTTTAGATACGGAATCGCAGGGGGAATTTACTGACAGGTTATCGATTAACCTTCGCTCATATTTCATACTTCGCATTTCACATTCATTACGCTGCGCGCGTCTTCGTTCCTTGCGCGAGAATAACGCTCGCCGATTTGTCATTTTTATCATTGACCATACACTAGGCGTCGGATCGGCGAGTACTAATTGCAAAAAAATTTCGCACAACTTTGTATTAATAGGGAAAAATCGAAGCAATCGATCGGGTTGTAAATGTGGTTGGCAAATTGACGCCTGCACACCATGTACGTCGACGTACCCACGATACAAGTTGTGCGGAAAGCAATCAAGCGCTATGTGTCCAGTTACTCAAAATTGACGGTAACTACCGAACAGAGAATAAAAGGGAATAAAGAAAGAAAAGAAAAGAATATAATAAAGGATAAACGATGGGACAAAAAAAAAGAGGATAATTTGTTTTATTGTTTTCCCCCCGCTCCCCCGTGAATTTGATATTCAGGAATTGGAGCGAGGGGGCGCCAAGAGCGAGGGGCAACCAATTTACGAGTCATTAGCCACGCCTGGGTGGCGGTTAACTGGACCGAAATGGTACTTTGAAATCGATCGGGGTGCAGGACCGCCGACCCTTCAAAGGTCGGTTACGGTGCCGAGAGGCTCGTAAACATTTCCACGAGGTATTTCGACACATACCTAAACTAACCTAAGCTCTTGGCTCGCGGACTGCACCGGGTGCCAGGAAAAAACCCGCTAACCGGAGAGGTTCGTCAGGCCCGATATCTGATTTTTTCATTTTCATTTTACCGAGGTACGCAATATACGTATGAGGGGATTTTTTCATTTTCAAGTACGGTGTGGTATGGCGTACAAAATAAACATCTATCACTGGGTTTTAGATTTTTTGAACAACGGGTTTGATTTTTACTGGTTCCAATAACTTGAAAAATTAATTTTAAAACGAACAGCCCAAATCGATTAACTTGAAATTTTTCTAACGAATTCAATGTTATTGAATTTTTGAAATTTATATATAATTCAATTTTTATCACTGTTAAACTACTCGCTTCACCTGGAAACTCGCCTCGCAACCATCTTGGTATCAACATTTTTGTCTTCTAACAAAGAATTCATAAAAAAAATTCAACGCTAATCAATTAAGGCTTAATTTATTCGATAACTGGGTTTTTGTATTCTTAGAAGCCGTAAAAATCAAACCCGTAGTCCGCCAAAGATTCTAAAACTCGGTGAAAGACGATTTATTTTTTCTTACACTCTACACCGTACTTAAAAACCAATAAAATTGCCAATGGTGAGGGTCAGACGTGGGTCGGTCAGGGGTGGAATGCCTCGCAAACATATAGGTCTACGTATAAGAGCAGCACGTGCCGGGGGATAAATTTATTTCCGGAAAAGAAAAGCTCTTGCATGGTCTCTGTTCGGCTTACCGTTCGTATAAATTGCAGTCATATTACACCGAAACAATCGGCCTGTTACACCCGAGTGACTGGGCGCTTCGCTGCGAACATAAATTTTTTCGCTGAGCAAATCCTCCGCCGTTGTGGAAGTCAATATTTTCTAGCTCCCTTTTCGAAGATGAAGATAATGATGATGATGATGATGATGATGATGATGATAATAACAATAACAATAATCATAATAATCCACATGGTCAGAAAAACATAATGCGTCTTTTCCGCCCGCGTGACTCGCACGTTTCTTTTCGTTTTTTTTTTCCAACTTCGTTTCTCCGTTCTCCCATTTCCCCGTGAACGCGCCTAGAGAAGGTGTAATTTGCCGTATAGAGCCTGTGTGTGCATTAAGTACGTGAGGGGTAGATTTTCTGAGATAAATGAAAAACGGCTACCGTATATGATAAAATAAAACAACGTCTGTGCCCTCGACTCGTCGTTCAAAACGAACTGCAGTAGGGCGCGCGTAAATGTAACGGTCAAAACGCGACGCACCAAGGCTCATTAGAATTTCGAGAGGGGGAATTTTATTATTATCCAACACACGTTGAACACGCGTCGGGGCGTCGATGGCAGTGTCGAAAAAAGACTTGTTACGGTAAGAATTCTGAAAACAATTAAAAAAAAACACACTTCAAGAGAAGATCACATCCGCCATGCAAGCAAGCTCCGTCTCACTTGATCGTCTCGTATCCGTCTCTCGTTAAATCGATTCCTTCGTTAACTTACTGACGAATTTTTTACGGAGGTAAGGCAAAAAAAAAAGCGAGGGAGAATAAAAAAAAATAAAACTTCCAACTCGCGTGGCCGAGAAATAAACGCGATACACGCTCGTGCAGTTCGCCGGTTAATTAGGGGGGAAAGGGCAGGGAACACGGTTGAGTATGTTAATCGGTCTAATAACGTATCCTGCGGAGGAACCTGCCGGGTTTTCGGCGTGTGCCGCAAGCCGTGCGGAACGCTGAGGCGCGTGAGCTGCGGCAACGATTCTCCTTTCGTGAGGAAAGGGAGGGATGGCAAAAGGTATACCAAGGCGCTTGCACATCCTCGCTTACTCGCTGCCCCTCCAGGCCCTGAACTTCCGAAGGGCGCCAAACTATCTGTAATTTTGATGAAAATTACCCGCCCGAGATATCGCGCGACATGCGGCAAGGTGGGCTCGTCCGACTGTGAAGGTAAAATACTGCGATACGTTGCCGCCTCACGCGTATGTTATATTTATACCGTATAGATACAGTTAGCTCAATTTTACAAGAATTCCCCGACATTGCACGTTTTTACAAATACATTTTTCATTCGTAATCGTCAAAGTTCCTTCGAAATCGCACCGGGATTCAATCCGGGTTCGTGTTGGGAGGAAAAGAAAACAACAAAACAAAACGGAATTACCGTATTCAAAAAGCACGCAGTTAGGTACGCCAAGTAATTTTCATCTCGTTTTATGTTGCAGACGCAAGGAATCTCACCTCAGTTATCTAAAATCACTCCAGGAAGTGTAATACAAGCGGTTCGACTCGCCGCGCGGTGGAATTGCAGTAAACACAATTTGCGACGAAGAAGAGACCCGCACACCGCGATGACACGGTAAAAAAGTAACTCGACTCTATTGAACAGAAAAGTTTGTTGCGAGTACTCGAAATGAACGACTAATACATATACCATACGATGCGTTATTACGCAATTGCAGTACGAATTACGCTTACACGTTACAGGTACGAGGTATAAATAATCTCCGCTGCGTACGGTAATAGAGTAATGAATAGGAAATTGATCCCGGGTGTTCTTGATTCGCAATTTGAATTAAATGATGATTAGTGGTGAGAGCGCCGAGTCAACGCTGGCAAATTCCTACCGGCAATCATAGGTGGAGGCGATACTTTGACATCCAGTCAAGTAGCGCGTGAAGGAGGAGGAGGAGGTGGAGAAGGTCAAGGTTGAGATTTTTCATGCAAGCGCAAATTTCCAACTCGTTACGCGTTAGCCGAAGAGATGAGGATCTTCAATGGCGTAAAATCGTGCACCTCGAAGCACACAAGCGCGGTTCAATCAAACGGTGTAAATGAGGCATAAATTAGCCCCGTCGCCATTTTCTCTTCTCTCTCTCTCTCTCTCTCGCTCGCTTTATCTATCCCGCCGCCCGGTTCTGGACAGGATGACGAGGCAGGTGCCAGAGAGTCACTTCCTAGGTGGTGCACCATGTGGTTTGCCGTTACGTAGGAACTCTTCCAGTCCCTGTCTCTGATAGCTTTCAGCCTACGATTCCAAGCTGGGTAACCGTTTCGTACAAACAAACGAATAGCCCGAGTGTACAAAGACTGAAGAGTAATTCATCGGATACCGTACAGTGATCGGTAGCGACCTGAAACACTTCGTTCCTCGCCGAGGGGTCGAGATGGGAATGAAATCAAGCTCGTCATTGTCGGGAATGGCCTGCATCGGCGAGAAAGTAGAGCGAATACCAAAGAGGCTAAAGTGTGTAACTTGAACGTGACGAAACACAAGGAGAAAAATTATTACTGTACAATTTCCGAATGACTTTCGAGGAGTTGACGTTTAAAAATATGCGTCGGTAACGCTAAAGAAGCAAAGTAACGATTCCTCCGAAAGATGCATCGCTGTGATAACGTTACGATAACTTCATCTTCACAAATATGTAATAAAAGAAGCGCAGCGACGACTTCTACAGACTTACGTGCAGAGTTGTAAAATTTTCACTGGCAAGATAATACATCGACCGTTAAATTAAATTTTTCAACGGAAATTTCTCCCAATAAATGATAACTAAATTTAGTGACCGATGGAAATGTCGATGCATTAAAAAATTGAACGCGTTGTTCACAACTCTGCTTACGTCAAATACCTGATGTCGAATTTCCGAATGGACTGATTTTCAGCGGTTTTAACACCGCCGCGTTGCCAGCGTCCGTTGCCGGCTTACGGATCGGACGGACGGACGAGATGATGCACCTCATCGGGACTACGGAGTCTCGGTGCGAGCTCAAGTTCATCCCCGTAATGAATTTAATAACGAATATCATTATGCCGCAGACCCGTACGCACAAATCAGGAATTTACATACGAGCTATTAGCAAGGTTTTTGCACGCGGTTGTAAGGTTTGCTCGAGGCGAAGAGGTGTCGTCGCGCTTTTACGAGTAGTCCCTGCTTTCGAGAAGCTCGGACGGGGTTTAACGACGATCTCAGTTATCATCAAGAGGCTCGAGTACAGCCTTCGGGCATCCTTTGGAATAAACAACCTTTCTTTCATAAGTATGGTTTTTTTTCCGAGGACAGGCGACATTTCTTGCATATCAAGAATCACTCGGATTACGCAGGTGCGATCAACGAGCTTCGCGTACCTCGAATATGGAAAGGAACCATTTTCCGCAAGTTTAGACGAGGAGTTACGGTGGGACTTGTTAAAATGACTGGAAAGTAACTTTATGAAATGCCGAGCTGCTGACCCCTGGAGTTGGATCGTTGTGGCATACAGCTTGAAAAATCGTCGGAAGATTTATGAGCGAGGAAACCCTCAATTAAAATCACACCCGGGGTGTTCTAATTGGAGGTTAGGATACGGCTCGTCCTTCGAAACCTCGGTATTTTGCTTAAGTCAAATGGAGTAAATTTGCTAATTTTTTTCTTCCGTATATAATCCCTAATTACGACGCGCCGGCGCTAAATGCCGAGTGGCGTGGGTCCGGCGAACGAGATCTTCGAGGTCTCCGCATCTGCTGGCGAGCAGCGCCGTTTGAAATTCAATTCTGCACTTCTGTCTCTCCACTTTTCGGAAAAAAGTTTCAACATAATTTTTTCCGATATCAATTAAGGTAAGTGTAGCAGTTATTGGCCTTTTTGGTTGCATCCGTTCGATCCTTAGTTCTAAAATAACCACAAAAAATACATTTTTAGCGTCTAACCTCCAGCAATTGGTTTTAGTCATCGAGAAATTCACAATTTATGCCGTAAATTTTCTAAGTTTGTAAAATAAAAAGATCGATAATTGGGTCTAAACGTGTCGATAACTGGTAGACTTAACTTACTCGTTGTCAGCCGAGTGTCAAAGCTATAATCGATATTTCCGTCCGAGTGCAGCTTCTCGAATGAATCGTTCGGTCATATTTCGTTGGCAAAAATAAATCCCGGCCCTAAATTTCCGAGTCGAAAAGCAATTCGAACCCGGAGGCGTTTCCTATTTTGAGTAAAATGTGAGCACGTGCAGGTCGAAGCAAAAGATACCGCATCTCCAAACTCGTTATCCTCTGCGAAATTTCGCTAAATTAGTCTCGACCCTTCTCGATCCCGCCTCCGCGGAAGAGAGAGAAAAACGGTACGAGAAAGACAAATGACAAAGGTTCGTTTCAAGTCGAGCAGAACTTTCATCGGAGGGAGGATGACGAGATCGGTTAGAGCTGGTTTTACGAAGGAATTCGACGTAAAGATCAATTATTAGGTTTATGTTTAAAAGAATTGTTAAAAAATTGGATATAAAGATTGCATTTTATGATAACGAACGTCGGATGCGAATATCTACGTTCCCCTTATACCGATGGTGTTCCGCGTCGTGTGAAACCGGCTCACTAATATTGATACATCGGTAATGGTTCTAAGCTGCGAATGACGCGCCTACGTTTGGGAATGATGTTTGATAAAAAAATAGCCACCCCGCGAACTGGCGGCATGTTGTTAATTGAGAGGATCTAAACCAATGTGCAAAGTTTGCGAGTCGAATGTTGTGTATGCAAAATTCTCGGAGTGTACCAGAAAAATTCATATATATCACGATAATACATCGACGTATGAAATTCCCTGACGTTTCTCGGTTGTAAAAACGAAAATAGATATTTTCCAGGATTCGTTTCAATCTAACTCTACTAACAAACTCACCGTTTTATTGCAAATTAGTTAAAACTTAGACATCAGATGTCTCCATCGCATGTTAATATAGTCCGATTCTTCTTTCGGTTCAATTTTGCTCGAACTAAATTTATAACAAATACATCAATAAACGTTCCAATTTTAAGAAACTAACGGATGATTATAATCAGCGCTTCTTTCAAAACAATAAGGGTAGAAACATCGATCTGAGAGTATCAACTGTTTTTAGCACTTGTTTCTATTTTGCATAAGTTTTACAAGATGCTCAACATCGATTTATCACTTCTTCAAACTCCTCCAAAAACCATATTTTTCGTCACCCGTACCCTTTTCACACCGACTCCTTCAATTGTCTCGCGGAGAGTAATTTCCTAAATTTCAAGGAATCTTACACTAGTGAGAAAGTGACTACAAAAATTCCAGGATACACCCTGATCGATACGCAAGAAATTCATTTCTAAAGTTCAAGTCGAGAACCTATCGCAATTCGCACTGCAGTTTTTCAACACATCCTCCAAGCAATTTGCGCAGCAAATTTGTCTTATCCCTTAAAAAATCAATTGCTTCGAAACTAATCGTAAACATAAAGTTAACTTGTTGAATTTCACTCGTAGCGCCAAAAAGATGAAAAGGAAAAGCAAAATGTGACATTGCCGTGAAAAAGGTCGCTTCAAGATCACCGCGTGATATTCATCTTAAACGTTTTGTACCGCTGGTGTCTGTTTGTTGAGCAAAACAACTAAGAATAGCCACTGTCAGCCATTAGGCGGTTACACGACGAAGATTCTAATTGGATTCTGCAAACAGAGCAGCTGCTCTCATGCCCGTAAACCCATCGAGCAACACGGTTGCGCACAATTGTCAAATAGCGGCCTAATCCCAGAATCTACTCAACGGGACCAAGCGAAATTACGAGACATTTCCAATCGCAGATTTCGAAATTCATTGTTAAAAAAATTGATCGAACAAGAATATCTATTCAACGGTTCGAACTGACGATTGATTATCTGGTTGTCAGGTTCTGTTGACCGTTGTTAAGTGCTGCTAAAATAGACTTTTGAATGTGGTGAAAAACTGAACGGCAAACAATTAGTGGAAGGATCTCACCAGCCGAGCAAAGTAGACACTCTGACATGCAGAGATCGTGTTGTTCCGGCGTAGATTCGTAAGTAAATATACAAGCTGCATCGAATCTGATGCGGCAATGGTGTATTCGCGGTAAAAATTGACACGTGGAATGATCGAGCTGTTGACGCAACAGCGACGAGTCGCGAGTAAATAGAAAGAGAACGCAACTCGGTATTCCCTGCAGTTTTAAAGTGTTTTTTCTTTTTTTTTTTCGCTTTTCGCTTTTCGTTTTTCGTTTTTCGACCTTATCCAATTATGGGAGTGTAGGTTAGGTTCTCGGTGTGTCAGGCCCAATAAAATACCGTCAATGACACGCCAATTTCAATTAATACAAGAAAAAGCCGATAAGAGTCGAAAAAATGGCAAATAAATTTTTCAACAATCCAACTTATACTCGCAGTTTCCTCGATATTGCAGGAATCGCAGCTCGACGCGTCGCAGGCAGCCTCGTGTGGTTTACGAGGTGCAAATAGAGCCGAAAACTTGTTGCTACCAGCAAAGGCTCCGGACCCCCGCCCAACGACGTCGAGTCCGGGTCGTATAGCTACTTTACGAGATTTTAAATACCTTCGGTCAGCCGAGAGACCCAAACTCTAAACCATCTCGACAAATTTGACTGCTTTACGAGCCCTCGCCTCACCTAACACCCTTTCACCGTGGTATATAGAATATTTATAGTCGGCGCGTGCGGACGAGGAGGACATTTTATCCCTAACGATTTTCTTTATACCTGCACGCAGGACATCGGTTTAAGGATCGCCGCTTCCCTTTTCCTCGACTTCTCTATGTTGTTTCAATACAAAAATTTACGACGGACAATTTTCAACGTTTTTTCTCTTTCATCGTCATTCGACAGAGGGCAATTTTTCTACCTTGGCAATTGCTTTTTTGCCATTGACCTATGCGCGTATCGTGGAAAAATCTCAAGTTAACCTTGAGAAACGAAGATCCTCAAAGTTTCAATGCTGCACCCAAATATTAAGGGATGTCGGCAATTTGAAAAGAAAATTTTTATCACTTATAAAATATGATTTTATTTGTTTTCAGAGTTTGATTTTTTTGATTTTTATAACGATTGAAAATGAAAGCATACGGTAGACGAATAAATCTGGGATTAAAAATACTTTTTACTCAAACATTGTCAACTTCTCATGACGGTACATTCAACATGGCGTCCAAAAAAATATTGCCCAGAAATTAGGCTATAGTAAATTTACAAAAATAGAATAAAAAAATTACCAACACCCCTCAACAGTGAGATAGAGCATTGAAACTTTGAGGATTTTCTCTTTTCAAGGTTAACTCGAGATTTTTCAACTCGGAGCATAAACATTTTTTGGAACGACCAGCCTAATTCGTATGCATCGGCGTATTAACAAAATAAAGATAAAAATTAATTTCTTTAAAAATTTTGAGTCGCGAGTAACGAAGCCGATAAGCTTCAAGCCTGCACGATTCGAGGCTTGTAAATTGAAGGAAACGAACACCGAGAGACTTGTCTCGTCTTCTGGCAACGAGTATTATCGAAATTGAAATTAGCAATTTTCGAAGAGCCACGCCTGTTGCAGCGATTAAAATTAAGGACCTCTACACCGGTTCCCTCCCCTTCGCCGTGCAGATCGTCCCGGTCAAGAGAGTTCTCGGGCCTCCATCTTGACTCGTCGGATCCGATTTCGCGCAACGGTCGACTTGGCATTCTAAACAAGCCGATGTATACCTGAAGCCTGACAGAGTCGGCTGCAGGCAGGACCATTGACTCTTTCGCCCCCAGCAAAGGAGGCGTGGTTCTTACAGCGGCTTCTACAAAGGCGCCAAGAAGCCAGCCACAGCTTTTCCCCCTTCCCGTGAGGCGAAACCCCCCACCCCGAGATCTGAAGAAAACCGGGCAACGTGGTCCAGCTTTCGATCATCAGGTAAACTCGGTCTCAGTTTACGCAACGCTCCCATCCGAGCACGACGCGCGTAAAGACGATCGACGATCGACGATCGACGATAAACGACAAACGATCCCATCAATCGCACTTCTCGCAAAACACTCTGTCTGTAACAAAGCCGGCGTAACATCGGCTCGATAGAAGAACCTGGTGCCGAAACGCGTTCGAATCTCTCCCCCTTGGTGTTTTACGAACAAATGATCGCAATAAACGAAGCGGCGCGAATCGAAACTCGCGTATTATGATCTGACGTTGAAAAGGGAAGCAGCAGCAGCAGCAGCGACTAGCAAGTATCGGCAGGCACAAGCCAACCACTGTTGCGGACAATATGAACACCTACGCTACGCCGCAGCGATACGAGATCCTCGATTCCGAGGGTTACGGTTCTGCCAGCAGCCCCGAATCAACGAATCCGCGAAGCTGTTGGCCGGCCCCGGAATCTCTGATACTCGGCTACCCGCAGCCACCGAGATCCAGAGGAAGCAGCTGCGACAGCGTCAGTTCGGTCGACAGTCGTAATCACGAGTACCAGGAGCTGACCGCCTTTACGGTTGGCGATAATTTCCCGGGAAATCCGTCGTTATGCGGTCCGGCGAGTTTCGAGGCGAACTGCGCGAGCAGCCTCGCCGAGATCAGTTTGTACAAGGGTTACAATCCCAGCCGTCAGAACGATTATTGCAGAGGGATCGGTAACGGAAAATCCGGAAATCAAAGCCAGCAGCAGGATTTTCAAGAAAACATCGGGAGCTTTTCGTCCCGAGGAAATTTTCCCGGTTGCGGTGAAGCTCAGTTTCAAAAATCCGATAACGTTTACCTCGCTCTCGACGGTTTGTACAACAATAACAACAACAACACCAGCAACAACAACAACAACATCGACAACGCTTCGAGGACCGTGACGACGTTGACTGCAACCGCGTCATCCTACACCGGTGGTATCGTCAAGTGTGCGGGGGAACAGTTTTCGCAAAAAATCGGTACCGCGGTTTACGGTAGCAATTTCGGACGAAGTTCAGACGGCTTGTTATACGCGGGTATCGAGACTCGCGTTCACGATCAGATCCAGTGCGCGGACTTGAACAATTCGAGCTCGAAAACTTCGGAAAGCGAAGCTGTTGAACCGTCGATGAAAATCGGCGACCATCGTCGCCATCACCGTAATCATAATCATAATCACAATCACAATCATAATCATAATCATCACCCGCACGAGCAGTTCTCGACAACGAGATACGAGGACGGTGATTTTCGCATCGAATTCGAGGACGACGAGCTTAACGAGAAGGACAATTTGCATAAAGTTAAGTCCGGCGCGCCGGGAGTCGAGGTATTGAAAAAACGACGCCTAGCCGCGAACGCGAGGGAGAGAAGGAGGATGAACAGTTTAAACGACGCGTTTGACAGACTTAGGGACGTTGTGCCCAGTCTGGGTAACGACAGGAAACTCAGCAAGTTCGAAACCCTGCAAATGGCTCAGACCTACATATCGGCCCTCTACGAATTACTTCAGCGCGAATAGACGCGTTGAATTCGTAATTTTTCTGATAAGAGTAACGTTCGTCGAACGAGTCGAATGATTTTTGCAAGTTGCAAAATTTCCGAACACGCGCTGCGTGAAAAAAAAAAATAATAATAATGATAATGATAATAATAGTACCAGTAACAATAACGACGACAATAATAATGAATTAGCATACTTTTGAACTGATATTTCAAAGAGTGAAAAACAAAAAAAAACATATATTTTTGTAACGGATATTTGTACATACATTATTGTATAGAACGGTAATTTGAACACTTTTGTAAATATATTTTATATGTAATTTTGTAAATATACTAAAAATAATAATAACATCAATAATAGTAGTGGTAATAATACAAACGTATAAGTTGCGGACCAATTACGTCGTAAAATGTTTGGTCAAAAATATTAGTTAAAAGGGCGGCATGTAGAAAGAAAAGAATCGGCAAAGTGGAGGTTTGGCAAGACGAGAAAGTGTTAAGCGATCGCGTATTACGGGCAGAATTTGAATATAAGACTATTTAAAATGAGATCGAGCACCGAGCGATACAGCATTAGTAGTAGTAGTAGTAGTAGTAGTAGTGGTGGTGGTAAAAGTATCGGTAGTATTTCTATTGTAATTAAGTGTTAGATGGATGAAAAAAAGAAAAAACCCTGTAAAAATGTGTTTGCAAATGAAGCCGACGTCGCTCGTCGCGCCTCTACTTAGCAGTCAATCACAATTAAATACAATTTTGCAGGCTGTGGGGCCGGCGGTAATGGGGCAAAAAGAGAGCAAATTGAAATCTTCTAGCTGACAGAATGATAAATGCGAAACGAGGTTCGCACACTTGAGGTTGGCGCGCGCGGCGCGGCGTCCGAGTGTCGTATGAAAATGCAAAAAGCTCTTTCAGCCGAACGCGATCCATTATAGGTGTATACCATACCTGCAACCGAAAGGTTTCTGCATATCCCGCAATTTATCGCCGATTGTGCAGGGCGACGAGGGACGAATAGATTCGGTGAAAAGCGATTCATCTCCGAGGAGCGTTAATTCGAGTGTATTTATAACAGCGTTAGAGGTTGCAGACTTGAAGGATCTGAAAACAACGTCGGGCTAATCGATAGAAATTTTTCACCCCGACGGCCCCCGCGTGTAACAACGATTCGGATACAAGAAGCGAATTTTATAACGCCGGTCTGCTTTTTGCCGCTCGTCGTTGCAAGCCGACGTCTTTATCTCCGCACGAAGAGAAGTAGGCCTCCTCTTTATGGACTACACGTCGTTGAATTTCATCCACTTTGTCGTAACGCGGGAATGCACATTTGTCTCCGGTTATACCTTGACGAAATATTAAATATAAGCAATCGCTGCGAGGAAAGCGGGTCAAGTAATAAAAATCTTTCTTTCATGCCTTTAGCGTACTGCGAACGTATACAAGGTTAATTTAACACGAAGAGAATTGAAGAGGAGACGAGAAGAAAAAGGAAAGAAATTTCTCTTCTTCGTTTTCTCTTTATTCTTCTTTTTTTTTTCTCTTTTTACAAATAATTAACAATCTATCGCCGAGTACCTTTGTAAATATCTATACTATTTTTTATACATATTATTATACTCGCGTAAATCTAGCCCTACAACTGTAAGTATAAACGAGCGTCTGTCTCTTATATGTGTATATAAATATACATACCGCAATTAGTGACATACATACATCGATATGTTACACATGCAAAAACGAATTCCCACCAATCATGTTCCTTTATTGAGACCAAATGTATTTAAGCAAGTGCAATGTTAATAAAAAAAATTAAAAAAAAAAAACCTTCAAAGAATCGTACACGTATACACACTGTTTCATCTTGTATCATAAAATTTATTTACCCTTTATATCATGTATGTACCTGTTATACATCAACCGTTGACATCAAATGACTTATGTAAGTATCGATACATAATATGTTCTTCGATTTACTTCACCTCGAAAAAAAGTTTTGATCAAATGATTATCTATCCGATTTTTTTCTTCTCTTTTTTTTTAAATTAATCGTAACTCAAAATTATAGCCAATTAGGTATATAGAATTACATACAAATAATATTTCACGTGCTCGTAGTTTCGGTCAGTTAATGTTTTTCAAAAAAAAAAAACCACGAACAACAACGTTCTCGATCCAAACCGGCGTCGCAGCAGCATATAATTGGTATCTTACTCGAATGTCGGATAAATCGATCGTTGCTCGTATAGTTTGATACAATGGCAGATAGCGGCTTGTACAAAGCCAGATTCCGTCGGACAAATTGATACGAAGCTTCTACGGCTCGATTGTCGATATCTTTTTAGTCGAAGAAGCTCGGAGTTGAGTCTCTCCGGCATAACTCTACAAGTCTTCTCTCTCCTTCGTCTCCTCGGCCCGTTCCTGTAACCTAGCGATTAGTCCGCCTCCCCAATTCTCGAATTCCCAATCTTACGCCGTATCGCGTTGGCCAATTTTTCAATAGCTATCGCGAAAGAGATTCGATTCGTCGATTCTTACAATTCTAACGTGAGACAACGTACTTTCTTCGTGCTAATTACCAAGCCGGATGCAAAAATGAGTTCAGATCATTGAATCTATTTCACAAATTGAACCGAATCGTACCTCGAGAACTTTTCATCAGTTTAACCCTTTGACTGCCATTGCAGCATATTTGCTACAATTTTTTATTTAGATTAGAAAATTGAAAGACTTTATTATTTAAAAGTGTAATTTTTCAAACGATTTGATTAAGAAAAATAATTTTTTTCAACGGCAAAGATGCTTGGGCGTTAAAGTGTTTAACACGTAAGAGATGGTTGATGTTTTTAACGTTGAACAAATTCAAAGTTACCGAAAATCTATAACACACTCTACGGATGAACTCGCATGTCGTATATTACATGACAGAAAAGAATCGTTTCTCGATATACAATGCAGCAGAATCGATCTCGATCCGGGATGAAATTAGCTTCGAATACCAACGAAATATCCCCTGCAACTGCATATTTCGCGTGACAAATTGAATGGCGCGAAGATGACAGAGAAATACTTAGATGACAGGTACTCTCATAGGCTGCGCTCTTTCCTCACCGAGTTCACAGAGCTCACTGCCATGCTGGAATGTCCTGAATACCGCTGCTGGACTAACGCGTCCTCTGAACTACGGTAGGGTGCTCATCATTGCGCCAGCGCAGGATCAGCCCTAGCATCTCGACGAACAATTGATTAATCGTTGGATAAAGCTAAACGGATCAGCTTCGACCGCAACAATTACATTCAAATAACGCGACGCGGATATAAAGAGGAAATTATTTTTTCACATCTTCTGTCAAGGCGGCGATCGATGAACTTTTACCGCAAAGTTCTGAAATTTATATAACAAGTATCTTAGGGTGTTCAAAACAAACAAAAAAAAAGAATAATTTTCCTATCGCTAACCGATTATAGTTAGGAAAATTCTGTTTCAATACTTTTTTTATAAAGCATGAAATTTCCTACGAGAATATGTATAAATTTAGATAGTTTATAAGTAAAACCGTTTATGAGAAAACAAAAATTCGAAAATGTATCGATTTTTTTTTATACATATAATTATTACACGGACATTGGAAAAAATAAAATAAGTACCTCTGAATATCAATATTAAGAGCTCATATTTGGTTGAGATACACAATTTGAAATGCGCTACCGAAATATGATGCGCGTTTAAAATATATATATATATTTTTCGGAACACTGCAAAGCATCTACAATCCGCATACGCCTGGCAAATTTCTAAATCGACCGTTCGATTCTCTTACGGAAATCTTAATGATGCGAGTGTAGCGAGGGTAAAGCTTTTCGAATAACGGAATATTTATATTGATCGAAAGGGGTTGAGAGCCGCTTGGTTGGTAAATAACGTCATTTTGACGGACACTTACCGTCTCCGTCTAATTCATTCGCCGCATCGCGTCATACATTCAGGATTTTAGCAATGTCACTGTATAACCGTTCGCAACGCTCTCTCGGTCCCAGACAATATACATATATGAATAGACGGGTATGTACCGTATATCGTACAGTGTCGTTATATTAATTCAAGTTCAACCGTGTAGTAAATCCTTCAAGCGATGCGGAAGTCGGTTCCGCAATCAGCGGTAAACGAAAACAGTTGAAAGTTGAGGTAAGGCAAAACTAGAAGAAAGAATGCAGCTTGCAAGCTCGAGGGATAAGAAAATACCTGAGAATAAATGAAACTTAACGTTAATATATGTGCCTGAAATCGTAGCTACATCCTGCTGACTGTCGAGACGAATTTCCGGTGCAATATAAATACTTGTATCCTATAACAAGGGAGCAACGAACAAGGATTACAGGTAACTCTGAAAGTGAAGAGTGAAGAGTGAAGAAAAATACGAAAAAAGCTCAGCAATTGAAATTCTTCTCTTCTCTCTACGTGTAATTTGCTTCAGTGACTAAAAACAATTAAAGAGTTGTAAAATCGACAGTATAATAATCGACGTATACGAAATACTTCACAAGCGGCGTGTAGTTATAAGCGTTAAAATTTAGAAATATGCGAGAGCGGGTATATTTATACAAGCACCTTGTACCGAAAGGTCTCAAGCTGCACTGGTAAGTAAGGGGTACAGGATAATAAAGTCCTTAGATCTACGGAGCTGACTTGAAAAAGACGAAGAAGAAGAAGAAGAAGAAGAAGAGGGAGAACAAGAAGAAGAAACGTGGAACGACACACGAATCAGCGACACTGAACTCTGCGGGCAATATAAGGTATAGCGCCCCGAGATTTAAGAGAATTGTTTTCGGGGCACAATTTTCTTCCCCGTTCTTCCTCTTCGTCTTCTTCGCTCTCCGCTGCAGTTCCATAGAAATTCCTCCGCAGACCCGAAAAATGCCCACAGGTGAGGCCTCACTCGAGGCTCCGGTACCGGAGGCCGAATTCGGCGTCATTTCAACGGACACTGACCATTGGCCCAATTTGAAATTTTGCCCGAGGATCCGACGCCGATACCACGCATACAAACGCAAACGCACATAAACACACGTATAATCGTGTCCTTCGTGACTCGCGCCGCAAATGTCTTCCGAGAATTATCCTCGTCTCTTTTCGAGGGTCCTGACCTGTCTAGAAAAATTATTACCGTTCCATTTTTTTTTTTTTTTTTCTCTAATTTTTATTCCATTTTATTTTTTCTTCCGTCCAAATCCATTACCGCTATACCACACGGTTATATATGTATTCGTACACATCCACTCGGGAACGCGAATGATTAATTTCTGTCCGATTAATATTCCCCCGCATTACAGGTATATATATTATACATTATACAGCTATCAGTCCGCGTTAGAATATCAAAAATTTTTCATACGATATTAGTTTTCATCTCACGCCCCAAGATTTCAAGCGAGATCATCTCAATCGCGATTTTATTGCGGGTAAAAATCTGAGCAAGTCGTCGTGTTTTGAATCCTCCTTAGCCGCAGTGCTGGATCAAGGATCGTAATAAGGAGCGACTAAACGATCGGTTATTCGAAAGTTTGGTTCCTTCGTTCGTACGTGAATGGCGCTGCAAATTGTACGCAGCCAGGCAGGCAGACACGCCGGTATTAGAAACTGGCACGGGCTTCGATTTCGCCGGGGGCTTAGAATTCTGTCTCGTGCCACACGAACGACGAAACTGAGCGGCGAGGCTGTTCGGTCCGGCTTCGTCTTCCTCCCCTCGTTGTTCTCCCTATTATTTCCTTATTTCTCTCTTTCTCCCTTTCTTCCTTACTTACCGTCGGCTAACCCGATCCCCGGCGTTTGACCGAACCAATTCGAACAATCGGGGGGCAGGCGAAAAGTGAAGAGTATCGACAACAAGAGAGGGGCCAAGTGGAACCGAACTCTGAGGATTCTCGATCGAGCGACGCGATCCGTTAGTTTTTACAAAACGAGCGTCGCATTCTTTTTATTCGCGGTGTATGGGGAAATTCAAATCTCAGAAATTACGCATAATGGTCACAGCTAATAGAAAGATCGCAGCATCATTCTAAAACGTACAAGGGAGTAAAAACGTGTATGATCGGAATATAGAAAGAAGAAAGTGTAAAAATCGTCCAAATAAATGTACAAAAGTACAAAAAAACATGATTTTGCATGTTACACCGGTATACACGAATTTTGAGTTTGCCTTCTAGATGTCAATTTTGATTTCTTCCACGTAACTAATAAAAGAAAAAATAGTTTTATTAGATAAAGTTTACTTTTGTGGATACCAGAACTATGTTTCGGATTTTAAGAAAAGTTAAAAAAATAGAATCTACCAAAGTAATAAATGAAGATTTTGTTAATTACTCGATGTATAATAGAACGAACATTTATTTATATAAATATAAATTCGAAACCCGTGTTACATAATATATTTCGATCGCCTTTCGCATTTCGAAAGATACAGTCGCGGTCCATCCGCATTTTAACGTTAATTTTCCGCATTGATTTTCGTCAACCCGATTGAACCGTTGCGCGTTGACGGATTTAAAAAAAAGCTGCGACGCAATCCCGTCGATTCGCCATTTATATGTATATTAAGAAATCGATACGCGAACGCCTCTGCAACAAAATCCTCCAAGGAAACTCGTGCATGCGGCGATACATCAATCCGGCCCACGCGCATTGTGCACGCATGCGGTACACGTATAACCTAACCGGCAAATCTCTGCACAAACGCCGTTCTTCTTCTCGTTCGTTGTGGGAGTCGAGAAGTTATCGACTCACCAGCAACGCCCAGACCTGCCTCAACTCCGATACTCAAGGCGTCTCGTCTACCTCCACCGATATCACAACGAGCTAATCTCGATCATGCGAATCCCGAAACGCGTTGACGTCTCGCATTGAGAACCGTTCGAAATCGAAAAAAGTGGAACATCGAGTCTTTGGATTAACCCGTTCGCTCTGATTGAAATAAATTAATATATTGACTCAAAATCCCTTTATTTGAGTAAAGAAACACTTTTTCAACAATTTTGTGACGCTTTGAACATGTTTCGGAGATTGATTTTTTTTTTTTTTCTTCTTCAAAATTTACATCTTTCTCGCAATGTGAGAATAATTTGACAAAATACATATCGGCAATCGATTTTTTAGAAAATTTTACGCCTATTTAAAATACTTGACAATTATTTAATATGCAGTATATCTCGATAAAATGTAAAAAACGAAAATCAAGATCGTACATCATTGTGTAAGAGAAAGCGAATGGGTTGAACGAGTTCGATGAAACGCCGTATAACGTCGAACGATTGAACGTAGATCTTACTTCGTTCCAAAATAGTTTTCTTCAATATTTATTCCTTTATTTTTGTTTTCTTTATTTATTTTGTTTTTTTTTCTCTCTCTCTCTGTTCTCTCGTTATACAAAAATTGAAACATGATCGTTAATTTTACATCATCCGCGAAATATTTGTCTGATTTTGTAAGGTTCATCGTTCGTCGATCGAGTGAATCGGGGCTGGGATCGGTTGGAGTATACAAGATTCGAAGAGGTGATAAGTTGCGCTAACGGCGTGTCTAAACAACAAATCAGCGAGTGAGGTAGGCAGGAGAGTCTAGCCAACGATGCAACCAATCGGGCCAATAATATATCGATTTGATTTCACTCCAACTCCTCGGGCGGAATATGCGGCTGGCGTTTGTTGAAAAATCTTTTCCTTACATCTACATCGCGATTTTGACTATGATCGAATGATATTCAAATTAGAATACAGCTCGAGAGAGAAAACCAGAGAGGGAGAGAGATAGAGAGAGAAAGAAAGAGAGAGAGAAAGAGAGAGGCTGAATCGCGTTTGTGTACACAATAAATTGTGGGAGAAAAAAAGACAGGTAGTTAATCATCAAGTCCGAGAGTAAGAAGATAATATAAGAACAAGTTGAAATAAAAATCAAGAAACAAGATAATTAATCTGCAAATCGGCAGTCCGTATCGTTCCCGATGTAAAATAACGAATCTTATTTTACCTTCAATTATTTTGCTCACCTTAGAATCTACATCTTTATACAACTTGTATTATACTATACTTTATGCAACAAAGAATGATAATTTCGTCGACGAATCGCGTGAATTCCTCTTTCACCCCGATCGTTTTATTAACCTTTGCGGTGATGTTAATTCCCAATTGTACTGTACCTGCACCGTATAAAAAAATTTCCATCCACTTGCAGCGCAATTTAAACCGTCGAGTCCATCGATATATATATATATATATATATATATATATATATATGTATGTGTGTATAACACGGCGTAATAATTACCACGATAAATTGCCGGGTTCGTTAGCAGAATCAATGCGAATTGACCAGCGGCGTTTTCGTCGGGCAATGAAATTAAAAAATCTTGAAATAAAAAACGCATAACGCCGACCCTTCCGAGCCGATGAAGTACAATTTATTCGCGGTTCGTATATGATCGCAAGAGTTTCTACGTACACACGCGGAGTAGGAGGTGTAAAACTAGTATTACCAATTTGTAGAATCATCAGAATATTGAATTGAGAAATGTAGAAAGTCCGAGTACAGAGAAGTGAAAATATAAAAAGTCGAAATACAGAAAGACAAAATGTATAACCGCAAAATCGAGAATCTATGCACGATTCTATATTATCGAGAGGAATTCTGACGATTCTGTAGTTTGGCATTCTGTGCTCTGAACTTTTTATTATTTTACTTCTCCATACTTCGACATTAAAAATTTTATAAATTCTACAAATCAAGTTTTCGCTTCCTTAAACATTCTATATTTTTACCATCACCCTGATAGTACCTACGTTGTCTGACCTCTCATTAATAGGTCGACGAAAACAAGAATTACAGTAAATCCTGTCGGGTTACATAACGAAACGAACAAACCCTAAAAAAGGAATGATTATTACCAGACGCTGTTACGCCTATTAGGAAGATTTTCAAGTTAGCGATAACAGTAATTGTAGAAACAGCAAAGTGCAAGAATTCCCGAGGCAGTCTAGCTTCCGTAAACCCGGCGCAAACGGCCAACTGCCAAGTTCGTGACTCTGGTGTAATCCCCTTCAAAATCTGATACAGCTCTGAGCCGCAAACTCGACAATCCTTATCTACGATCACCCGCTTTGACGCATTAATCTAACGAGTTTAACCAGACGCTTTCAGGTGCAGCAATTCTCGCTCATAAACCTCGGAAGCAGATCTCGATATTTGACCGCAGTTATATTACAGGATTCAAATATCAGATATTACCGTAAGTACAGATTGAAGAATAAAATCTTGAAAAGAAATCAAACGCGTGACTATACGTGGATATAACGTCTCGGCAAGCCAAAGATATCGTTACAGATATTTCTAAATACCATACGGCGAGATAGTTATACGAATATACATATATAGAAGTGTACACTTCTAAAAGTCCAGCGAATCGGTTCCTTCAATCAACGAAGCGTAGGTTCGACCCAATTAGGAAATATTTAAGGCTTCAAAGAGAGCCGGAGAGCGCGAAACCAACGATCGTTAACGAGAGGAAGATTTCTGGCTCTCCCTCCCTCCCTCCCTCCCTCCCTCCCTCCCTCCCTCCCTCTCTCTCTCTCTCTCTCTCTCTTTCTCTTCGTCGATATCGGTCTCCGAGCTTTGCAGCGCACGCGAGTACCTACATCCCGATGCTTTATGACGTAACGTCTCGATCACTCCGCAAGCCCCGGGCTTAACGCAACGCAACGCAACGGCAGCATCGGAGAGAGAGAAAGAGAGAAGGAGAGAGAAGGAGAGAAAAAGAGAGAGAAAGAGAGGGAGGGTGGTGGGTAATTTCCAATGTCTCTATCCAGGCACCGCGGCGCGGCTATTTAATTATCACACGCGCGCGGGACGCCGACTCGACGCACGTTCGTCGATACAGATCGACGGCAAAACCTTAGGGAAGAATCTGTTATTACCTCCCCGGTAAGACGGGGAGTATTTATAGTCAGGACGGCAATCTGATTCCGCGTCCAGATAGGACGGCCCTCCTCTCGATATATGTACACATATGTATGCCTTGTCATTAGCCGATCGAGCTCAAGTGCGATACCAACACGAATTTCACGATCAACCCTAACGTATTGTTATACGTGTGTTATATGATACAGATATACAGATACAGGGCTACTCTGATTCAGGTCGTTCCAAATCTACATTTAATATCTTGACCTGTTATTACACCGATCTCGGGTTTCCATCGTCTCCTTCATCCCTTCCACTTCGGTTCACAATCCACCGCGATCAACCCTATACGAGTTAACGATGCATCGGTTGTGAAAATTGGTCGAAATGCAACGAGTCATCGTACCCGGTGTATTTGCAATTATCGTCTATCATGCCGTCTTGTATGTGATATATATATACACATACGAAACATTCGAAACAAAAACACCGTTTTTCGAATAAAGAAAAAAAAAAAAAAAAAAAGAATCTAAAAACAAAATAATTCCTTTCCTCCGATCTCTGAGGGAACACTCGTTTTCAAACAAATGAATAATTGCGTTGGCATTATGATAATATAGATGAAAAAATTGGTCACTACTTCCGCTGTAATAGAAAGTGGAAAGCATCTTTTCGAAAATGAAAATTTTCCATCCCACACAGCAAACGTAAACAAGATGCACGAAGGCAGAAGAATTCCGTTCAACGAGCTCCCGCAGAAGTTAGCGAAGAAGCGCAAGGTCGTTTGTGGCCGTAGACAAATGGCCGCGGAGTACTTTCCCGCGGTATAAGATAAAATAGCAGGGTTAATTCTACGGCTATGTAGGTATATAGAGGTAGACTTCCGAGGCGGGTAAAGAACGGGCGCAATTAGCGGAGCGCGAATATTCATCAGTGCAGTCGCAGAAGCTGCTAGTCCAGAGTCCGGACCATAGTTGAGCCATGCTTGGATAACACAGTGGTATAGCCTCTCCTTCTACGCCGTTTAAGAAACTGAACAAATCGTCAGGCGCCGATGCGACCAATTAACAGCGTCCCTCGCGCTGCCCCACGAACCGTAGGAGCGATTAATAAAAGGGAGAACCGAGTGGAAGGGAAGCATCGAGGAACGAGGATGATAAAAGGGAGGAGCGAGGATTGATTAAGAGCTTCGCAGTCATCGGCTGCGGTGGATTCAGGAAACGATGGTTACTGTCTCCATTCATACCGCAAACCCATGCCATTTCGAAAGGCTCGCACAAAGAGGTCTCTTAATGCCTGTGCGATGCACGGTTGGATCTGTAAGAGACGTTGATCGTTCCGTTGTTCCTTCCTATTCGAAAGCACGGGAGAGAAGAGGGGGTGGATCCCCTGTGTGAGGCAGGTTACGTCATTCGCCTCACACGGAGGGAAGAGAAGCGGAGAAATAGGGAGACGGAAAAAAGACCCCGAGTTCATAAGTTAAGCGTCCTATTCGCTTTACATCGTACAAGCGTTGCCGGGAAAAGAAGAATACATGCGGCTAGCTGCACAATCAGTTGAGATATAAATACGATATGAATTACGGGAAATTATTCGCGAGTCGAGATTGCGATTTATTAACCTTTATCCGGTATAACATTGCTGGCACCTTGGGGTCGTGAACCGAAGCAATTTACTAATTTGACTCGAATATACATACATATATATTTTTATTTGGATATTCACTCAAGTGTCTTTTACAAGTTAAAAAAAGGTCGCAACGGTAACTTTTAATTTTAAGGTAGTCAAAAATTTTCTAAAAGGCGGAAACTTTCAAGTTACGAAAATCTCGTTTAAAAACCCTATATATATATATATGATATAAATAATAAATATATATAAATATATTTATACGCGTATAAATTTAAAATATATATATATCAGGGGTATATTACAGGGGTGAAATTTTTGTTGTGTTATTGATTTGGTTATAGGTCTACCTCAGAAGCTCATTGATATTCTTCCCCGAGGCGTTTGATCTTTATAAATAATGATGATGCACCAGGTGCCGGTTTCAGGCAGGCGGAATGGACCCCGAACCGCTCGCAGCATCACTCTATCGAAAACACAATGCAGCCGCTCGTATGCATGCGCACATTTATACGTACACCTATAACTCCGCGATACCGTTGTAGATCCCCATTATGAACTTGCGTGCGAGTCTTTCGGTTGTTTCTTGCTGCCCGTATAGCGATACGAGTAAAGAAGGAAGGCTGCGTTTTCCTTCTCACTTCGGAGTATCGGATATGTATAACGTATACGTACCTACGCACGTTGAAGACTAGGCGTTAAGTTAAGTCAATTCAAGTCCAAAATACCTGTATTTCAAAAATTTTACACATCGAGTTTACGCGAGTCGTTCGTTAAAAATATAAATCCCCGAAGGGAACAATCGAGACATTTTCGGGCGCGTGTTACGCCGGGATGCATCGAACACCCTTCGCTGCAAAAAAGAAGCGTGCAATTGTATTTCACGACCGGCACGCCTTGTCGCGGTCTGGAATTTTTTCTTCTCGTTTTCTTACGACGGCGATGCGACAGGCATGGCCACATGGAAGAGCGGCTCGCCTCGTAGGACACGGAGACCGGAAGGATATTGCGTAAGCGGAAATGCGTGAGGATCTCTTTGTATCTTAGGCCGATGCTTTGAGGGATTCACCTGTGGAAAGGAGGACAATGAGGAGAACGGAGAGAGGAAGAGGATGAAGGGGGGAATGGGGGAGGGGAGAAAGAATAGAAAGGATGTGGAAAATTACAAGGACCGCTGACTGACCAATCCTGGGATCAACCGAAGGTCCGGCTATTATATTATCGTAACAATTACACGTGTATAATACCGATACATATCGTCGCGGTAACGCGATATTACGACGACTATTTTCGACAATTACAATCTTACACGGTGACTTGACTTTCACGTGCGGTTTTCACTCCCCTTACATCTACAAGTTACATACGAGGTGAATTTAATCATCCGCCTGTCGGATTTTTTTTCAAGGCCGTTCGGTTATACCTTCTTAATTTTCGCCTCGACATTAACTCGGCGTATTGTATCGTGATTACCTACCCTTATCGGTATACTCTTAAACTTGATCGTATTTTGATTAGTCCGCATGGTATGGGTGTATACCGGTATACCTGCATACGCTTATACATTATTATACGGAGAAAAAAATTATGCAAAGGTTTATTATACGCCGAGGCGGCGCGGTGTAAAAAATAAAATGTCGAAAATGTTAACTCAGCCGAAGAGTGGCGAGCGGCGCGGTTTGACGAGCGTTGAATAGCAACTATCTCGTGCGTACGAAACCCAACCACGAACGAACATGTGTAATTCGGGTTCGCACCTCGTCTCACCCGAGGTGAAAATCTGCCGGAAATCCAAACATGCAATAATAATCTTTCGAGTGATGCAATTTAAGAAACGCCTCTACGTACGTGTGCTTCCATGTACATTTAATACACGCGCGCACACACTCGTATACACACATATATATATATATATATATATATATATATATGTGTGTGTATACGGATATCGAAAGGCACAAAAATCCTCGGGCAACGCGAGTGGATACCTACTTTGATCATCGGCGATGTGGGGCCAATTTTACTTTAATGAGTCGCCATTTGTACCGGTCAGCAACAAAGAATAATTTATTCCTATACAAGCATTGCATAACGATTAAGCTGAGTGTTTAAAGTGAGAGTAGTCACCGTTATAACGCCGCATCACGTCATACGGGCATATAATATAATAATATTATTTACACGCCCAAGTGTGTACGAAGACGGTGTGTACGTACACGCGGCAGCACAGCATCCGAGACTCGGCCGACAATGAGAGAAGAACTCCTCACGGGGGATAATTCGACATCGCGAACGCCGTTGCAGCGGCGCAATTCCCATTTCCTTCTTTATTTCTTCCATTTTGCGTAGGCAGTCGGGAAGAAGGCTGCGGGCGCATTTGTATTATATTTATATTTATACACATACATGTGCATATCGCTTGAGCATGTACACTACGCACGTGATACGCGAATAGGTGCACAATATTCAAATGCGTAACGCAAAATTATCGCGTCGCTCGAAGAGAGAGAGGAACCATCGTCGTCGTGAAAAGCAAAGCCGGGACGCCTGCGGTAACGGCGTCAAATTGCAACCTTGTGCACGTGGCGGATCGAGACCCTTGACTTTTGTCATAACGATCCTTGTACGCCGTATAAAAATCCAGAAGCGCAGCTGGCGTCAACGTCCGATTCGATTAGCTTTTCTTTGAACGGAGAAGAAACCACGCCGATTCCTATCTCCACATGCCGAGTCACACAATCGGGGGATAAACTGAACGCAACACGAAGTCGCGGCGCTCCAGAGCTATTCCAAAAAATCTCAAAGCGTTCATCTATTGTCAAATAAAATGATACTTGATGCGTTTGCCATTCGTTGGTAACAGAGGGTGGTCCCTTGTGCTCTGTCAAAGGGGTGCGAAGTGGAAATTAATTCCGAATGCTCAAAACTTCGAATGTTCAAAATTTCTAACGGTCAAAAATGAAACGATCGAAACTCCAAGTGGTCAAAAACGAACCATGGTGTCCGGTGAAAAATCCGTAACAAATTCAAGGACATTTTCGGGTCATCTAAAGACATTCAGGAAAAATAAAAATACACGAACGCGGAGGGCAGAGGGCAAAGGGCACTGTACATAATTCGGTTTTTAAAGACAGTTACTCGGTGAGCACAAATGGATATACATCATTCGCAGCCACACCTTAAAAAAAGAATATCTCCGGGATACAAGAAAAATTCAAGGACATTTCCAGGACCTTAAGGACTTCCAAGATCACCGGACACCATGCGAACGTTCCCTGCAACCTTGGCATATGCGGTAAAAGCTTCCATTCGGTGCATAAATGGTCTGTCCGAACTCGTGCCGTGCGGAACTTTAAACCGGAAGATGAAGAGCGTCTGGCAATAAGTTACCGAAATGGCGAGCGAATCGATGTCGGTTATCCGCGAATCCGATACGATCGATTGACTCGTAAGATTGGGACCAACCTATCCGTAAAATGTCCGCGCAGCTTAACCAGACAGCCGCATCTTCGCGAGGACCACACACAGAGGGTGTAGGATCGCGAACAAAGCTCGAATTCTCGAAGGCTTCGACGGACTGACTTCACTATACGAGAAGAGCAAGTCACGAGGCCCTCGATCAAAATCGCCTAATAAAGATATTTCACGCAAAATCGCTGCTCGCTATTATCTCCTTTATTTCTCCCTCGTCGTCACTTCGTTTTACAATTTTTCTCCTCTTTTTTTCCCTTCCGTTTCTCCTTATTCTTACTCATCTCTCCTCTCTTCGCCCCGTTAAGAACCCCCGAGCAGCGACCCCAGTTATTAATAAGCTACAATGCCAAAGGATTTTTCGAAAGGTTGGACGAACAACGCGGCCAGGACTCGCTCCGGGTTTTGTTTGGCGTTGTTTAATTGAGGTTAAAAGGATTCTAAGCGCTCCTAAAGCCCGGATAATTTGCCAGCCCTGCCACCCACGTTGGAAATTCAATAACGTGCCAACGCGGGAAAATGTCCGATGTCGAAATATACTAACTCAAATATTCGCCCGACATTTTTTACTCGAAAGCATGTAATTGAATAGTTTAATTGTAAGTCATTTGCTTTTCGCTGATTTGTCATGCCTTCGAAGTGAAGAAAAACTGCACGATCTTGAACGTGAACCATTTGCACGTGAAAAAAAAATGGTCAAAATTACCAAATATGGCGAAAGAATTGTTTTATAAATTCAAACAAATTTATTTTCGCTTGATAGCACAAATTAACGTTCTCAGCGTTTTTTTTTTATTGAGTAAAGTAAAAACTTTTCTTTCGCGACACGTCATTACCGTATTTAATAAAGTCAACAAATCCTTTCTCTGCGTGCGGCCACGACTTTTCACACGATTCGAAACGCAAGGTAAAACAACAAAAGCATTGCACAAAATTGATCAGCACGGGGTTTTATCGTGGCTAATCAACGACGAGCTTATAATAAAAGTCAGCTCCGACTGGAGCAGATTTACTCTGCGAGAAGAATTCACCAAATAATCGTCGCGCCTATCCTCGGATATTTAATTACCTCCTCCGAGTCCGAAGCTCGTTTCAGCGCACTTATCGGATTTAAGTGCATTCGCGGCTTACGTGTTTCGTTCGGTGTGGTGGTCGGTGCGAGGCTCGACGAACGAGTGGAACCGGATGCCAGCAAGTGCGACGCATTATTCTCCCACGATATTCCGAGATAATCTCATAGAAATTGTGCCTCGCGTGTAATTTTTCCGTCTCCGTATCATCGGACTTTCTCTTTTTCGCCTACCGCTCGATTTTTCCGCTGAAATTCATTTTCGCGTTTTCGTTCAAGCGTGAGACTGATTTTCTTGAAACGACCTCAGCTGCAGTCTGAAAACAGCGATGATCGAAAATACGGTGAAAAGATAGAGGGTAAAAAAATCCGGTTAGGTACACATATGTAGGTATGTGTAACGTAGCGTCAAGGATTTGAATGATATACCGTCCTCTACCACGCCCTCTAATTTTCACTTATACGTATTTGAACAGCGAGCAATTAGCAGTCGACTCCTTAATTATAATTACCTTCAAGGGTTAATTGTTAGACGGAGATTTAAGAGAGGCTGAGATCTAGATTAAGCGCTCAGGATGGTTTCGCCGTTGTTCTGCAGCCCGGCAAGCCGTAGCAAAAATTCGACATCGGCAACACCGAACAACTTGACACTCGCGAAAAAAAATGTATAATTTACTTCTTCGGCGCAGGTTGTTTTATTAATTTATAGAAAAAGAAATGAGGGAAAATTTGAAAAAAACTTCTATTAAAGAAGGAAATTCACTTGCGAGAAAAAACAAGAGCCAGAGAAAGAAAGGAAGTTAAGGAACGTGGACTCGCGCCCGTTTTTCAAGAGAGCGCGATTGTGCGGCAAAAGGCAGGCCTGGAAGGCTACCCGCAGTGACACAGAATAGAAACGGTACCCCAGGCTATCCACTCCTGTCTTCATTCTCGCGGGACGTTTCTTCAATCTTACGGATTTATTGTTGGCTAATGCGATTTTCCAACGCCAAGAACCCGTGGGTGGTCAAATTGAAGGAACGAAATGACGCACGGCGCAACTTTTCACACCGCACACGTGACGCACACGTGACGTATCATCGTCTGGCGAAAAGAGAGAGATAGCTAAATAGATAGATTTATTACGTTCGTACCGATGTTGGACAAATGCATAGCGGCAGAAAAAGAATACAGGATACAATAAAGTAGGGGAAGAAAAAGCAAGTATGTAGACAGAAAATTAATTCGAAACAGGTAAAATGAAGAAAAAGATAAGAAATTAAAGTAGACTACAGTGGAGATTACGAAGGGATTACCTTGGCCTAGGAATAGGACAAAGGGTAGCTGGCAGCGTTACAGTGGCAAATGTATATAAATCAAGAAAAGGAATAACCTAAAGTAAAATAAAACAGAGGTAGGTTGTACTTGGAGATGTTTTTTAAACAACTACAAAGTACCATTTGAGGAGTACGTAGAAATAAATAGTACAATAATAATAAAAAATAAGTGAATAAGTGGGAACAACTGAGTTAAATGCATTGAATGAAGGTGAAGAAAAAAAATGGAGCACACGAGCGATACGACGAAGGTCGTGAGTATGAGCGGTGAATTAATGAGAAAAGAAGAAAGAGAGAGAGAGAAAGGTAACCACCTCCACTAATAGTAAAACTACGATCATCGCCGACTGTAATACCGTTATTATTGCACTATAATAACACAACACATCGTCGTCGCAACATATTAAGCTCCCTGCACGAGCCGAGCATGATAGTATAAAAGGATGCGCATTATATTACGAATAGTTGTTACAGGTTTAATGTACTTGCGTGGGCAACTTGGCAATGCGTCGAGACGCGGTGTATTGATTGCCTGTTAGAAAACGACGCTTAAATTAGTCTCTAATTTATAACACGCTGCTACTGCAGCAAGTTGACTACCGTTTCGAGTGATCGTGCCGCCGAGGCTCGAGTATTTTGCAAGTACTTGAGAGCTCGGTGCCCGTGGGAAAAATTTCCTGCATTCAAATCGATGAAATTTCGCGAAAAGTGTGCAAGAATTTTTGCCACGAGTTACTCTGTGAACGGTTTTCTTAACTTCGGGATGAAAATAAAAAACAGTGTAAACCCTGCACAATACACCTTATACACCTCGTCGAAGAATCGTCTAGAGAGAAACGAATTCGAAATTCAACGTCTGGCAGTGACAATGGCTGCCAGCAACGGTAGCTTCGGGAGTGTATTTTTCAAATCAAAGGAATCTCCGAGTCCGTGGTATTAATTTCGACGTGGGAGGCAGAACGCGGATCCGGCCGCTCTAAAACTCTAGTCTTCGTCTTTCGTGCCGAGAAAATTCTAATAAGGTTGAGGAAAATTGGGGGAAAGAAGATGAAACCACGCGCTTGCGACAATGCCGCTGCGGCCTAGCCTGGGGTTCGAAATAATGGCTACCGAACTACCGAATGTCATTCAGGAGTTTCTCGTCGAACAGGCTCCGAGGGAAGTGGAAACGACACCTCAATTATACCTTGGACAGGTCGTCTGCCCTCCTCCGACCAATTTCGCAACTCATCCGCAGCTTCCTTTAGAATAACTGCATCTATATATTGTAAGCGTATGGGGCATTCCACGTGAAATTTGCAAACCATGCACCTCACCTCCGTCGATTTTGACCATTTTTAGTATGATGTCAAGACTGACGGGTGAAATTAAAAAAAAAAAATCAAAAACTAATTCCGAATGCGCCATTTTTAAAAATGTGAAAAAATACATACTGATTTTATGATATGAAATATAATTTTTAAGCATGACGCGATAATGGGATCTTAATATTTACTATTTTTTTCACAACTTTTTAGTTTTTCCATGTCGGGATTGTTTTTACCTTTCTATTTTTTATATACCTCGATCTAAATAGATTGTATAATCAGATTATTTTCATGATCCCGTGATCTATTCAGAGTGGGGAATAAAAATATTTTAAATAAACTCGAATTCCGACACGAAAATACTAAAAACGTGCGAAAAAATAATTAATATTGAGATCACATTATCATATAATGCTTGAAAATCGTATTTTAAATCATGTAATCAATGTGAATTTTGTCTGATTTTAAAGAACGGCATTTTCGGAATTGATTTCTCAATTTCATTTTCACTTACACTCGTGGCTAAAGAAGTTTGAAAAAAAATCCGAGAAAATCGACAGGAGTGAGGTACATGAGTTGCAAATTTCACGTAGAATGCCCCATATACAGATATACATACATATATATATATATCCCACGTTCGTGTTTGGGGAGAAAATGTACGAGCTGTGTAGTTTTAAAAACTTCGATTTACGTTTATTTTCGACGAACAAAAACAGAGGAAACTCGAGCGCTGATTTATGTAAATCCAGAGACGAATCATGCGGTATAATATATACGTGATAGTGCGCAACAAGAGCCGGAAATCATCCGTATACTCTGCTATTAATGAAACGAAGATCCGAGTATAATCGTCGAGCGTTTCGTGTGCGTCAGCGGAGTCGGGCGAAAGGAGGGATAAACACCCCTTTCTACGTAATATTCAATATTCGAAAATTAATAGATCCGCTGCACCTGTTGCTCAGCAGCAACGACCAAGGACCAAGTCCTCCGACGATACGAACTGACATATGGACCGCTCCAACCGCTCCGTTCTATAAGCATTTTTTTCCCCTACGCACACACGTACGACCGACACTTTTTTTTCCCCTACCCGACTCTCCGATCGTCCTTATATAATACCCTTCTCCCCGTTCATCGCGCCGGTTCATTGATGGACTAGACGCCGAAGAGACGCCCCGTCGTAGTATTACTACGCGCCAGTTCCCACACCTCTTTCCTCCATTCATCAGCTATCACGGTTTCTTTCCCGGGGCTTTTATAGATCGATTATTTCGCCTCCGGGAACCTGAGTTAAATTTTTCTCATGCCGGACGAAACCGCGCGTTCACGATTTACTTGTTTTTCTTTTTTTTTATTTTTTTTTTTTTCAGCTTCTCGTATCCCGCACGGCCGTAACTCCATTTCCCCATTAATATTATTTTTTCTTTATTTTATAAATTTTGTTGTTTCTGTAAACTCGTATAAATATTCTCGTCCGAACGTGTATAGAAAAAAACGACTTTCCGTCAATTCAACACCATCCGGATTGAGCCGAAAAATTGTTCTACACAAGTCCACCCAACGGTTAATTTTGACGAAAATTTGTTTCCAGTGTACATTCTTATATGCATCAATTTCCTTCACCTCTTACGTGTTGTAATATTTTTCTTAATTAGGTAAGGCTGATCGACATTTCACCGCATCGGTGCGGTAAGTAAGCTCGTCCAGGCGGTCAGTTACGAGGTGATAAAAATTGATGTGGATGGTACGTTTAGGCAGAGATGAAGCAACGACCGTTTAACTATCGCTAAATCAACTACTACGGGTAATCGGCCCAAGTTATAATATTCCCTAGGTTCACTGCCTACGTACATACGTACAAACGTACGTACGGCGTTAACTCTGAGAGAGGCGCCGCGGCGACGACAAAAAAAGCATTTTCACGAAACATATGACGCTGTTAATAGGATTGAAGCTAATTACCACCCAGAAGCAATCGGGTGGATGGTTTACCAGCTACTGACTATAATCCGTATTCCGTGGTGTATGAAAATTGGATGAAACTACGCAACAGAAACGTGCATCTTGCTCCAAAATTATACCTCTTGAGTAACCGATCCAGCTTATTAAATATTTTAGCAAACTAAGATTTATTCAGAAAAAAGAATTAGCAAAGACTGGTAGAAATACCAAGGTTTTATATTTGGCAGAGATTTTTCTAGAAGCTGAAGCAGTGCGTCGCAAGTACGCAGGTAATAACCGACTCCCCGAATTTAGAGAACAATCGGGATAGTGTAATATGCCTAACGAACGTGAACACCTGTATCGTTAGCCTCGCCTTCTTTCATTCTAATTTTTACCATGTTTTTTCTACGCTCAATACTTATTAAGACAAGCCCACGCGTTTGAAGAAGAAGAAGAACAATAATAAGAATATGTCGTAAGACAATTTCACGGGTAACGCGTCAAGACCGTTCATCGTTACAGACTTTCCTTCGAACGAAACGGGAATTCTGAGCTACTGTGAATTTATTCAAAGCATATTCGAGCCAGTCAATTTGTTATACCCATGGTAGGTTTTACGTACATCTAATAGCGCGGGGAATTGAGAAGGCGTAGATGTAAATGTAGATAGATTGCAAAGAAACTGAAACTCGTCGTCCTAAACAGCCTTACAATGATATTCAACCTTGACCACCGCCATATTCAATGGTCAATGCCCAACGCCTGAACAAACAACGGACCAAGGCGTTGTCTGCAATAAATTACACACTCTACGCTACCTGCCTAACCCCTTACGCTCCTTCTTTTGCAGAGTCCCGGGTCTGCCTCGCATTCGCGTACGAGCACCAACGTATAGCTATATATCACACTACCTACCCGTTGTATTGTATATCATATATACTCTCCTCGGCTCTACGGAGCGCCGCCTTGTTTGTCCGTAAGCAATTATTGATGAGCCGAATCGTAAGTGCAGGAAGGACATTATCGCGTTGCGTTGTCTTGCGTAAGGTGAATTTTAGTAATGTCGCTTTACCAAAGACTGTGAAAACGGAAAGGGTTATGGAAAAAAAATAACAACAAATTGGTATATACCGCAACAATAGCTAAAGTCTCTGTACGTGCGTAGAAACGTGTCATATATGCGGGATTCTAAATCGATTTTCATATAATTACAACAATTAACTTGGTTGAAAGTTCGAGATCTCGCTAGTCAGCGCGAGAATTATTAATTACCTCATTAAGGGACGACGCGCGTTATTAAAAGTGCGGTGCAGGACCGATTTCAACTCGATTTCAAACTGGATTCCAACAATTCTTGAACCGCTGATCAATTTCATCTCGGGCTGCCGTACCTACTCGCATGCCTGTCCCACGGGCCATGACCAGTATGTGCAATCGAACCGAGGATCAGGTACCTATCCGCCTCGACTACACGCGGATACATTATACTTATATTTTTATACATGCCAGTGTCATTATAGAATGTTGAACGAGGAATGATAATTACTTCGACACTGTTACACCACATTTGTACAACAGCTATACTATCGCGGCAGTAATAATTCTCGGTACTTACTGACGAGTTGAATAGATCGATAAGAGCCAAGTTTCGACGAAGGATCGAGCATGCTTCAAGTTCATTATCGGTTTCCCTTTTATATATTCAAGTGAAATACGTTATCACCGCCAAAACTTCGTTGTATTCTTTTTTCCCGCAGCCTTTCTTTGTACGATACGTAAAAACGATCGATCCTGACGGACAGGACGAATCGCACCCGAGTCGTCGTGCTCGCCGTCGCGAAAATCGCTTGTACCGCGCACCGATTGAGCGATCGTCACCTAATGCGCGCATTGCCGGCTGAAAGAAAGGATATCCGCAGAACGTACGAGGGGAAATGCCGTGTTTCGATACGGGCGATTCGCTCTTCACGATAGCTGGCTTCTCGGCGACTTTCCGCGATTCGCTATCGCGGACGCGGCGCAGCCACGGGGGGCGGGCAAATCTTCTTCTTAACGCGGTGTCGCGACGTGTTCGTCGCTGCTCGAGCGAGGCGAGGAACGAACTCGGGTCGTCGTCGTCGTCGTCGTCGTCGGTAACGAGTCGAGATGAGCCGGAGCAACGCGGCGAGGATGCTGGATGCTCTGCAACGCCGCTCAACCAGGAGCCGAGATCAGGCGGCGACGGATCAAAGCGGGAATCTCGCGCAATCAGCCCCACCGAGTGAAAAACGAAGCGCCCCTGCAGTCCGCGCGCAAACGGGCAAACGGCACTGTGAGCCTACAGACTTGTTGATCTTTCGCATTCCCCGGGGAATTATCACGGGCGCCCGATTCGAGATTCGGGGTGATATTCGACCGGCCGAGGAAGATATTGTTCGGGGGCATTTTCCGATATGGCGTGAAGCGAACACCGATTAACCTTTAGATGACGGGGATTTGGGATTCTTGGTCTCCTACAGAAAGTGCATGAAAAAAGGTATCTGATATGTTAAAACTATCATGGGTAAAGTGTCGATCATGCGTTCTTTATAGGTTAAAAGGACGCTGTAGTCAACCCTCAGGGAGAGTATAGAGGAGGTTCGTAACGTAACGTGTAATAATACACGTTAAGCCCGTAGAATATTCACTTGGCTTCAATAAACGTCGGTTGCTTCAAAATCAATTTCTTTCCGTTCGATTAACTTTAAAATTTGTTTCCAGTAAACTGTTTTATTGGCAGCCTAACTAAAAAATTCGTTACATTGTATACAGTTACGAGCAAAGATTTCATGAGGTGAAAATCTTGGCTTGATCGAAAGCGCAAGATTTGATGAAATCAAGTAAATTTAAATTACTAATGATAATTTCTTTGTTTTTTTCTCCAAAATTTGTCACATTCAGATTAATTCTACCGCTCTCTAGTGTCGTTCACATATATCAGCCAAGGAAACGATACAGTATACATACTTCAGGGAATCTCAAAAAGAAGAAGAAAAAGAGGAATGAAAAAAAAAAAAAAAAAAGAAAAGAGGATAAGGGAATTCAACATGCCTACAATGTTTATCGGAGGATATGTTACGCTCGAAGAGGAAAGAATCGGACAAACCTGCACGCAGGTTCGATCGAATCCTGACGAGGAGCGACGTCGACTCGCAGACGAATCAGCCAGACCGTGTGCTCGGACAACAAGAAGAGAAACAATGTCGCAGGGCGAAGGATTCGGGATTCCGAATGGAGTAGAGCCGCGGATCGCCTATAATGCGTCGGCCCGATCGGGAGGCCGCATCAGGTTGCAGGTTGCAGGTTGTCGGTCGGGTTCCTTGACTCTCCCGGATAATTATGTCCCCCGCGCCGACAACGAGGCGGTGACCAAAGCAACAACTTCTGCGGGACTCCGGGACCTCTTCGCCTTAAACGTGCGGAGGAATCGTGGCGTTGAACGTGACACTTCGGACGCCGAGGGACCGGCCGGCACCTAACGATTATAACCCGGCCGAGTGCCTTCGACGCTTCCGAATTCATCCGTCGAATTGCGTAGGAGAAAATAGGATAAAATGCGAGAAAATCAGGAACCCGAAGGGTCGCGGTGTCGGATTTTCGAAGCTGCGAACCTATGATACATGGGATAACGAAATGTGACCCGTTTTCACGCTACAGGTTCAAAATTCACGGAACAAGTAGGTGTTAATATCCGATTCGAATTTCAAACGATTGAAAAGACTTTGGATAACACATTGCGTGGAAATATTACGATTTTTTTTATTTTGATCCACTGTAATGGATCCAACGTAATAAGATTTGGAATTCTGACCTTGGATTCGTTAGCGTTGACCCAAAAAATCTAAGCCTATGACTAATTTCCATCAAAATCCGAATATTTTTAGATTTTTTTCCGCCGTGATCGATTCACCATTTTGGATTTTGAAAATCTGACATCAGATTCGTGATCAATGACCCTAAATCCATAGAGTACCGATTTTCATTTGGATCCGGTCATCCATTCCCAAGAAATCATCACTTTTATTTTATTTTTTGTACATTTGTTATTTAAATAATTCGAAAAGTACTGGACCGATCAAAACCAATTTCTTTGCATTTGTAAAACATTATGCACAAAGCGAATGGTTATACATTTATAAGGATGAATAATTACCAATAAAAATACCATATTAAAGCAAGTTAGAGATGTTTGTATTTTTGAAATTAATCAAATGAGTTTTTTGAAATAGTTTGGACATTCGGAAGTGGCCTTAAATGATCATCTTTGAACGAAGAATTTTTCAGATCTTTTTCGAAAATTTCAAAAATGTCATTCCGTTTTGTTCTTTAAAAATTAATAAAAAAATAATGGTTGGTGAGAAAAAATCTGAAATAATTCGGGTGTGCTGTTTGGAGTTGGACAAAAAAAAAAAAAAAATGGTGAGGGAAAGTCATTCGTCGAATTGACGTGGAATATCTCATATCTAATGTTGTCAGCACAAAAGGAAAACGTATCGACTGAGGTCACACCGATACGTCGAAATAAAATTACGAATCTCACGAAAGCTATTGTGCAGTAAAAACACAACGTACATAATAAACTTCAACTACCAACTAATCCGGCTGAAGTTAGTAAAGTTAACGTAACGGAACCTCAGGTTAAAAAATAAACATCATTGGGTAATTTAAAAATAACTTTCAACGAGTTGGCTTTTCAACATTAAAGCATACTTTACTTATAATGGTTTACTGAATCTCGGGCATACTTAAACATGTGAATCGAGTAAGGATTTTTCTTAAACACGCACCGTTACAGTAACGTTACTAACTTCATCCTCCTTACTATGCGTCATCATAAAAATAATTTTCAACGCAACGTACTCGGTCCTTCAAACATATCGACATCTTTACGATAGTCTGGACAACTTACTGCCCGTGTGTGCGTTTTTTCTCTCCGCATTGCACGGCGAGGAGATGGAGAAAAAGGTGCGATAAGTAGGAAACTCCGAGGCGTTTATCTGCGTGTAAAACATTGCCAAAGAATTACCGAGGAGGAGCAGTAACTGCAGCTACCATAACCACGCCCCGCACCTCGATAGTTCAGAGGTTAAACTCCGCTGCGGCGATTCCGCAGATTTCAGTATCCAACAAGCGCTGCATGCATGCAATTACCGATTTTTACCGATTCACACGAGGTTCTAAGGCACGAATAAGATGGATGCGCTACTGACCCTCGAAAATTTGATTACTAGATCCATCGACGTATAAGTGTACGTAAAAAAAAAAATCTACTGCAAAGATGAGTGTCAGAGAAGTTGGGATGACCATTGACAATTTCAAAAATAGTATGTAGAAAATTGTGTTGAATTATGCAGCCAGGTTTGCGCTGCGTTACCGCGCAAGTCTTATGTCCCTATGTAATTAAAAAATTATAGAACATCAATTCTTAAAAAAAAAAAGTTTTCTGCACTGTCATGACCATATTTTAATTTTTCCAGAAACTGATAGTGGTGCCGAAATTTTCCGGAAATCCAACGTCGGTTACCTCGAAAAAACGGATTCGATGTTAACGGAAAGAAATAAATTTTGAAAGCTATCGTTGTCGCAAACGTAATAATTTTATCACAATTAATCGAAGAATTGGGGAAAAAATTTATGTTTTATCCTTATAGAAACAATTTTTTAGGTATATCATAAATTCAATTTGGACGTGAACCGTATCAGGTTTTTAAAAAAATTAAAATTACCACGCCTGCGGGGTGAAAAACTCTTTTTTTCTTTTCTTCAACTTTTAAAAGCCCGCTTTGAAATTTCAAGACATCGGATTTACGGCACAATTGTACGTATAGTACAGTGAGCAGAAAGCTGGCAGAACTTCTCTAGAATTCAAGACGGTGAATATTGTTGGAATTGATTTATCGCGAGACATCGGTTTCAGCGGACCCAAGAGCCGGGCATCACGCGTCGCAGAAACCGAGGAAGGACGTCGTCGAGGCGCAAGTCTCGTCAGCAAGGTTAGAACTTAGGGTCGAGGGTCGCCCCTTGCGTTGGTAATAGGCGGAATGCGCGCCTTTACGACTATACGTTTATCGCGGGGTATTGCAAGGAGTAACTGTGTCCGCCTGCTACAACCGGCCTTATTTATTCGATGTGGCCGACAGCCTGCAGGTCTCGCGATTAGCAGCCGTCCAAGAGCCGATTGTGAGACCGTTGCGAAGATGCGGAGCACGCGTGTGCGTGTTGAAGTTCCGAATTTGAAAAGTTGCGAGAACGCCCAAGTCCGAATTATTTGGTGGGAAAACTTGGCGTAAAGAAATCAAACTTTCTTGTTTCTTCAACGTTTGTTTTCTTTACTTCAAGTTTCGTCGCCAAACAGTTCGAAATTTGGGGCTTTCGGAAGTTTTCAAATTCGGAATTTCAACCCCGCCCCGCAGCCTCCTCCTTTCCTTGATCCCCAAGTTATCCCGTTTCCGCTAATTTTATTCGCTTCAGAACTTCGTTCACTTCCGTCGTCTTGTTTACGAAAGTGTTTCATTAATTATCCGTCCTGGTATTAAAGAGGAAATTGTAATTCGATTTGCATCGCCGAGGATCACGGGAAAGGTGCGAAGAGTGCAGTTCGGCGTCTGGAGGCTTGATCACTGAACCGGCAAGAGCCGAGGCGAAGAGAAAGGTAAACAAAGTGGAGAGGGAGAGGCAACAAATCAAGCGAACACCTTAAACCGGCAATTTGCTAATTCTCGATAACAACTTAATTCAGGGTTTCGTTGCCGATCAAACAAAGCGTAACTACTTAATTCGTCTAATAACTCGGGAGGGGGGCGAGTTCGTGTATATGTATACAATGCGACGTGGAGGTGCGAATCGTTCGGGGGTCAAAGGTAACACCAAACGCTTTATCCTCCCCTGATTACATGATAATTACGAGCTGCGTGCTGCAGGGCAGGAACCCCGTATCTTGTTAACGTGGATGAGAATTTATATACGCAGAGTTCGCGGGTGTGCGAGCAGCCGATTTAAACGACGTGGGCTCCGCGTGTTTTTTCAAAGGCCAACAACACTCGATCCCTCCCGTCTTCTTGTTACAAAAATTAAATTATTACCCCGCAGAATGGAAGGATAAAGAGAGTGAGGAAAAAACTGCAATCCGAGGCTTTTTCACACCTAATTTTAAAGTGTATATAGTATGATAATTCGTGTCTGAATTCCCCCTAGACTTAAGTATACTGCCCGTTATTTAATTCATTTCATATTTGTTTCACGCACGCATAATTTGCTGGACGATCACCGCGTTATAATTTTTGTAATTTGGAAGGTAAAAAACGAAAAGTTAACACGAAGAAAGAACAACAAGCAAGCCTCTCCGGCTAATTCGTTCTGAAATCTGAGGGTCTTCGCAACCTCGAAATCGCACCAGGCTGAAGTTTAACTGTTAAAAATTTTCGTATGGAACTTCCTACACTGCATGGTAGAAATTTTATTCGGATACGGCACAATGAATTCACGACACATTTACTGTTTATTCAATTTACAAATGCAATAAATTTACTACAAAATTGAGTACATTCAAATGACTTTTTTGTATTTTTCCTATAAATTTTAGTAAGATAAAAAAAATTTCATTCTCAATTTAAGATAAGTGCGTAATAATTTATATCGCTTCACCGAATTTCCAAATTTGCAACCTGATTTCGTAAATTGACAACTCTTTTATACAGTAAATGTGTTGTAAATTCACTATTATTTTGAACAGTGACTTAGCAGCCAAACGTTCCAATGCTCATTCGAATAAGGTTACGAAATCCTAAAATCAAAATTTTGTGCAATACCTCGAACTCTCAATACTTTTATCCAATAATGAGGATAAAACTGAAATGCATTTATCTATTTCCAAAATGTTCAACACGTTTGGCTGCTAGCTTCGTCGACATCGCACGGTTGCAACCTCTTCTCGAAATAAGAACTTGGACCCGGAGCTTAACGCGCAGCTTGCAGCGAGGAGACACGAGGTGTGGGTACTATGCCTGCATACGCGAGTCGCGAGGCGACTAACTGACGATGAGCGTGGCACCAACAACCCGCGAGTAGGTATACGTACCAGGCTATGAAATATGGCTCTGTGAACCCGGACGTATGCCAATGCCGGCTAACTACTCCTGCCCAACGTATAACCACTCGCAGTTAACGAACAAAAAATATTACTAATTATCTATACCTGGCTTGGTATAATACGTAGCGCGGACCGATCGCGCGGATGAGGAAGAAAAAAAGATTTAGAGAGCTCTAAAGTTGCAAGAGCATTATGGGTAATATATGTATGCATCTTATACGGCGTTGAATCTCGCGCGCTGGTATATCAAGAAATTGAATTTCGACTTACCCAGCGCCAAGCTACCGCTGCACTCTGCCCGACGAAATCCGCTTGAGGAAACCCGGAAACACTCTGGATATTGGAACATTGGTTGAGTTGAACGAACGTCAAGTGTCCCCGATTCGCGATCCGATCGAAAAGTCCGTTTCCATATTTCGCGGATATAAGTTTCGCGAACTGACAACGACTCACACACTACACTAGTTTACACTAGTACACTAGTTTGAAAATTCACTGAACTGCACTAGTATTGAAGAGAGTAATTGCAGGACGGTAACTTCTAAGCCTTGACATTCGTCTTTAATTGCCCGGAAGTTGACCTGCAAAAAAAATTCAATTCTCGTAATATGATTACTGATTACCAATTGCACAGCAAAACTAGATATTCTTGGCAAAATATACCATTGCTGACTACAAATAGTCATTGCGAAACTCCGGCTTCCTCTGCTCCTCCTTCCCCTTCTTCTTCTCCAACGTCTCGGCTTTTTATTCGGTTTCTTATAATCCGTGAGTATAATTGGTCCTCGTTGATGCCGAAGCTGACCTGTAACAAATTCTCGCAAAATGATTAGTGATTATTTCGAAAAATTAAATATTCCTAGCAATGTAGCACGAAATCGCAGGTTCGGAACTTCGTCGTCTTCTGCTTCTCTTTCTTCTTCAACCCCTCCAGCTTCTTATTCATCTTCCACTCCGTAAGAATTCGTCATCCCACGTTAATGCTGAAGTTGCCCTGTAACAAACACTTGCAATATGATTGGTAGTTATTCGAACAAACTTAACATTCCTGACAAAACAACCGGGATTCACAGTGGCAAAACTTGATCTTTTTCTTCTGTTTCTTCTTATGTTTCTTCATCTTTTTCTGCTTCTTCTTCATTTTCTTCGTTTATGTTGGGTTTCAACTCGACTAAATTGTCACTCGTATGATCGTTGTTCACTAACAAATCAATTATCACTTTCTTGCGATCTAACCGAAAGCAACGGAAATTGTCGAATTTAACGTGAAAAAAATATGCACTTACCTACGTAACGCAGTGCCACAATTACAAGCCGTTCATCACGCTTGCATCATCGTAACGGACGATTCTCGAAGCAACGAAGGCACGACTCAAATTCACAGACACACACTCGAGAAGCAGCGATCTTATTCGCGACGCGCTCATAGAGACACTGTAGGCGACTCTTATTCGGGTAGTCTCAAACTAAATATACGCAATATTGCCATACCTATGATGTGAAGAAGAATCGTCAATCACGGAGCAATGTTACGAGCTTACCACTCACACGACGACTGCTCACCGAACACTGATTAACATGACGAGCTCCAAACATCAGACTGGCTTCCGAAATCCAGACCCAGCAAACGTAAACACAGCAAATCCGATCGAATCCCCTTTGTGGCGTATTTACGAATGCGGAGCTCCCGGGACGGTGTAAACAGAAGGCGGAGGCGTTCTTCTTAGCTGCAACGTTAATCTGAAATTCAGAATTCTCGATGTTGATTTCGACGTATGAAAAACAGTAACGATGCGAAGTTCCGGAATGTTCCGAAATTCTTCACAACAATGAAGAAGGAATACGATTTTTTCCTCTCAAGGTTTTCTTATGCTGTTCAGATTATCAATTGTACGTGACTTTTCGCGTAAGGCGAGAAAGTGACTGTCGCTGTATTTGCAGGAATACTGAATAACCAAGCTAACAATAACTTGTAAGATTCTTCGCGACAATTCGCATCTTTTTACAACTTCGACGGTGATAAGACGAACATTCGAGAAACAGGCTCGCGCCATCTTGGGATGCAACCGTTTCTTACCTCGTACATTCTTCGATATTATCATCGATGAAGATTTAAACGAGTCGTCAAAACGACTCCCTGTAGATTAAAAACTGTCGCCGAGATTTTCACTCGCGAATGAATAAACTCCCAGAGTGATTCAGCGTCGATATTTCTTGATCAGGTCGAGAAAATCGGAGCCTTTTTTCGTGCCTGGGTGCAAACTACAATGACCGTGAACAATTGACGATCGGATCAACGCCATCTCGGGCAGGGACTACTTTTTATTTATTCGGACCGCGGAGGATTCCGCGGAAGAATCGACGTTGTTAGGTCGTTGATATCTGGAGAAAAAAAACTTGACAATCGCATTTCCTTCTATTTTCAAACTTGTTTCTTCACGATTACACGAACGCATATTGGAAATGCTGAATAACCCAGCAATCTGTCGAATCGTGGACACAATGAAATATAACTCTGACAAACGAAACTAGGCCCACATTGCCAGCGATTGGAGCCTTAGACAAAAAAAGAGTTAAAAATAATCAACGCATATAGAGTCGTATGCATAAGTACTTATACCTGTTGCGTGACGAGGATTGACTTGCGGTTCTCGGAGAAGTTCGATATTAATTTCAGCAAGAATTAGATTATTATCGAAACGTACGTCACGTCGTATACGAATACGGTAGACAATCAACACGCATATCGGCAGAACGGGAATAATATACCTATCGGTACTTATAAACGGAGAATTCAACGTTACGCACGAACCGAAGTGCAATTTTTCACCGTCCAAATGTTTAGGCATTGTAACGAAATCACGCGACGAGATCCCCTGCTGCACTGTTTCCAATCGCAGTAAATTCGCGGACACAAATTAGGCAGTCAAATCAATGTTACAGAATCACAACACAAGCGTTAAATACGATTTATTACCGAATAGTAATCAATCATCTCCCAGCACAGCACCTATCACAATTAGCGACAATTTTCAGGCCGCGTCGGTAAGGAAGATCGTCTACGGAGATTCTAGATTTCTGCAATCAAACGCATAGTACTTTGATTTTAAGTTTATTCAACGGGTGTCGCCACCCTAATAGAAATTAGACATTCTTTAGAAGCACAATCGTGCTAGGAGATGGCCGATCCCGAATCACAAATGAGATTTCTTCTGAAATTTTTAAAAGGGAGACACGCAGTTATTTTCTAGGTTACCTGTGGGCATAACGTTGAACGTTTTGCAAGATCCAGAGACCATCGCATCCCCCCTCCGCTCCGCCTATGCTAACATGATACATCAAGTGTCAGCTTGAAAGGATCGAAGAGGTGCGGACTGCTGAACGGGGGGCGTATAGACCACGGTTCGAGTCCCGGGGGCGTCGAGGGAGGCGGAGGAAATAATACCTATGCCAAGGCATTGTTCGAATGACTTATGGAGGGGTGCATTAAACTTTACGAGAGTATCGCCTGTACGCGCTCTTCATTCTTACCCAACTCAGAGCCCTGAACTTGCCCGTCTTTAACATGACCGCAAACTACTCGATCTTGTAGCAGCAGTACTGACCGAATCGTAAACGAGGTGTTGAAAACCCTGCAATCACCCGACGCCGTCTTGCAGGGTGGCCACACACTCGGAAAATCTGGAAACTTGGAAATTTCGGGGGATTTAAAAAGGGTCATGGAAAACCTCGAATTGCCTGGATATTTTTAATTTGCTCGTGAAGAGAAGTGAAAATATCAGCTTTCCGTCGTGGGAATTAAAATGATTGTTTGAGGCAACAAGTTTACTTTTTTTCGCCGAGAAAATAAATTGGCTTTACGTGACTTTTTTATACATTACATTTTTATTCAATTGGAATTGAATTTGAACCGAATATAGAGTCGATAAGCTGAACGATATAGATCTTAGTAACTTACTACAGAACTGGGAGAATGTCAGGGAAAACTAGGTTTTAGATCCTGGAAAACCTGGAAATGTCATGGAATTCTTTCCCCAAAAATTTCTGTTTTCAGAAAACTGAAAAAAAGGAAACGGTGGGTCAAGGTGTTGAAGGAAAGAAATAAAAAGCAATGGACCACTGGCCCAGATGTTTGCTTTGAGTTTGAATTTCGAATTTAAATATAATTGGGTGAAATTGATTATGATTTTCCGATTGCCGAATTATCGAAACTGAGGAATTGTGGCTATAGGTATTATACATTATAATACATATATACAGTAGTACGTATTTACGTATAACACGCGAAGGAAAACTGAGATGGAAAAAAAAATTGGTATCGAACAAAAGATAATATAGTATTGTGGAAACCGAGGAGCTGCAGCGTATTAGGGGCTGTATTAAACTGAAAACACGAAATTCGTTCGAGATCCTATTGAATATTTTTTGTTACTGATCTTTAGCTCGTCTCGGATGGACAATGGAGCATCGAGCGATAATTCTGGTGTTTAGGGCAGAGATTTGTGGTTCAACTGCAGGAGAACTTTCTGTTGGTTTCCTAGAGGGCTGCCGCAGCAAGCCAATCTTGCGGCTGCTCGTGCAGTCCTACCGTATCTTACACACCTTTTTACAATATTATATCGCAAGGTGCACAGGTGCGGTGATTTCAATTCTAAATTACATCGATGCTCCCTGACATAATAATTCCCCGAAGTGTAATTCTTATCTACGGTCAGGTGAAAGAGAAATAATAACGATCAATAACGGTAGCCCGCAGAAAAATGCGCGACGCTTGGCGCCAGTCTTGCAGTATCTATGTGAAATATAATCTTATATTACTAAATTATCACATTGCAAAACGAATGTATAAGAAATGTTGGATAGTTTCTTGGAGCAATCGAAAGACTCGACAATCAAAATATTATAGCTTGTTCGTGAAATACCGAAAGTTTCGATTTTTTCATATATCGCGTATCTAACGAGATAAGTAGGTGAGAGCCATTATACGATCTTTTACCACGCGCAAAGGTAAAAAGGCATATTTTTTCCCCTTTGTCCGTGCGCGAAAAATGCATCAATTAACGATAAAAAGTCGTAAGTACTGTCGGTTATACCCATAATATGATCACGTTCACTAATGGAGTTTGTGCCCACATACGACCTTATACCGTTACGTTTGACATTATTCTTATAGTAAATAAAGTAATTCAAACATTCTTCTCGAAATCGATGAATCTATACGTTTCAAAGGTTTTTAAAGCGTTTACGAAAAGAACAAAAAAATGGTCGATGCAACCTTATACTATTTACAAGTGTGAGAAATCCACTAAACGCAAACCCTTTCACCATTCTGTATCAATTGTTTCGACCAATTTTAGTGCAGATATGCGTTTTGAGTGCTTTTGTATCGAAAAATAAAATCATACGCCCTTTAACCACCAAATTCACCCTTATTCGCGCATACGTCCTCATACCATTAGTCGGGTGATATATGCTTGAATCGATGGGTTTGACTTCCGTTAATCGGTACTCACCTCGACCACCGCACCACCATGATGTACGAACAGCGAACACCAGGCCTCGACAACCAGCCGCTGGATTCATCGCGAAGTTTGAACTCACGCAACCCGGTGCAGTTGCCTGCAAAGAACATAGCAAATCTTCCGTCACATGAATCATTTTACCAAGCAGCCAAGTATATACTCCGTTACAAAAGGAGCAGAATTCTTTAACTGCAATCTCCAGCACCGTTACGAGAATATCTCAACTCTCGCCTGTTGTGCAGAGTCACAAGTATATTTGCGAAAGCGTTTATTGTATAATAATAATAGCATGACTACACGTTATTTCTTTGGCGCTTTTCCGCTTCTGATTACCTTTTATTTGCCTATAGTCGCATATTCACTATTATTGTTTACTTTTAAGTTTGTCAAATTACGAGTATTTATTTCTTTCCATCCACCTTTCACCGTTTCGTGTGCAAATGAAGCTCAATTCGATCACGGATCTTGGTGAGTAATTCGCCTATGTATCAAAACGAACGTGGCTATAATGTAACCATTCTATCGCGAAAGTACCGGGAATTCTACATCTAACAAAGTCTCGACGGGATTTTTCCCCACATAATAATAAAGGTACATATATCTATGTACCTATAATAAGGTATAATGCAGCAGAACGTGACAAAAGTGCAAATCTGTCAAGGTTCCGCCATATAGAAGATCAATATCTGCAAGTACTGTTACGACAATTACAATTCGACGCATGAAAAGGAGAATTCCTTTGATCAGTGTAGTTATAATAATTAAGCACCGGGCCTAGATTAGCAGTGGGATGAAAGTAAGGGTAATGAAAATTGTGTGTATACAAGCAACAAGATGCATAAATTATACCTAATACAGCCGGGTTAAGACTGAATCGGTCCTCGTCATGTTGGGTATATACATATATCTGTCGAGGTAGAATCAGAAATGGTTGTCGAGTGAAAGACGCGGCCCAATAAATCTCTCAACTTTTTAACCATCCGACTTGTCGTCCGCGTATAAATATATCGTTTTCATAAATATTTATGTTGGACGACCAATTGGAGCGGAGTCCTCTTCAAGTCCAAGTCCTGCGAGTCCAAGTCCGGGGGTACATATTTGCTGCGCCGACGTCGATTCCAGCTCGCAGACTCACCCCGTCGACGACTCTCCACGATAATAAAGATATCCATTACTCACTTACTCGGTAGAAATACGTGGTTCCTTTTGCTCTTTTCATCGCGATCGAGACGCTTGCAGTTCCCTGCAGTCTTCCCCAAGGATCTGTATTCGGGAGTCGCGTGATGCTCGATGCTCCGATCTTACTTCCATGGATCCTACGCACAGCTTACGATCAATCCTGAAATGATTATACAGATTGTCGCCTTGTATCCTTAATCCGCACGCTATTTCTTCGCTCGGGTATAATTTCTACAATACGATAATAGGTGCGGTTAATGCAAGAAGTTTGAGCTTGTACTTGTTTATTGTTAATTGTTTTATTTTTTTTATTTTTTTTTTTCCCTCTTACCTCTCTTCTGCGAACAGAGGGGAGAAAAATGACGGAAATAATTGAGGCGAGTTTCAAACGGGTCTTAATATTTTCGGAGGCAAATGCGAGCGGTGTCGTGGGTTGAATAAGGAACGAGTCCGCGATATCATTGATGGGGCGATTACGATGCAGCCGGTCATCTTCCGGAGAATGTTTACTTATGGTCGGTTGCCGACAGGCCCTTTATTGGATTTAGTCCCCTAATGATTTTGTCAGTGGAATAAGAACCTGCCAACATTCCGCCAGGCTTGTTCTGCCCTCGTGAAATCTTTGGTAGTCCAACAGCGAGAATAAAATAACCGCTCACCGGTCGTAAATTATAAATGCCCCTGCAGCTCGAATGAATTATTGTAACGTTAAACATTGATTTCCATCACCTACTACTACCCAAGGAATGCTGATTGACAATCGTGGATTACTCCCCGTAACGAAGCCGATACCGATTCAAAGTCATTTAACACGTTGAGCGCCACGCGTATTTCTAAGACAATCCCGTTCAGGCCACGCGCGCCGCTGTCAGCCACCGATAAGTCTAGTGTCAGCCACCGATGGCTGACGCGGCCTAAACGGAAAGTCTAGTGTCAGCCACCGATGGCTGACATGGCGCTCAACGTGTTAACCGAGCGCGAGGGGAAAATTCATCTAGAAATTATCCGTAATACTACGCCGGTAATCACAATTTCTGTACTTTTATGGCACCGCAATAATTTCTTACGCTGTTGGGCCAACGCCGACTGCAGCTGCTTGTCGTTCGTAACGTACGACTACTTGAAAAAGATTTCTAAAACCGATCAAATCCTGCGCCCCAAAGAGCCTCGTCATTATGTAGGTAAGTGCTCGATTTCTCGCCGTCGCGACACCTGCTTGACACACTTAATCTTCAACCACATACCTGTAATATGTATAAAATTTCGTTTCTAATCGTTGATCATGGGAAAGTACTAACGACTTAAAAATTCACAAATGGTTAAAATCGAAAAAAACAGCAAGAAAATACGCGACTCTTAGAGTGATTTAAAAAAGCTTTATCAGACTCCGTATACAAGATTAAGCGGTCTGTGCAAACTTCGCAGGGTGTAAAACTGTGCTGCTTGGCTACTGTTGTATCACTACCACCTGTCGCTGGCGTTAAGTTAGAGCTGTATAACTGTAACTGCCAGAGCAGCAAGAGAATCGCCGTATTATGAGTTGGATATTATTGCTTACAGGGCAGCATTTGTCGCGCAATATACCTGTCTGATTGGTTGCCATTGGTTGATTTGCAATTGCTCATCTCCGTCGTACGTATAATCAGCGTAGACTGTGTTATCAGAGGCTCTACGTGTATACGTATAAATCACAAATCATAATTTTCTTATGATTTGTGGTCTTGTCGCTACACGCGAAAAGTTAAACACTTACATCGATATGCCTCGCGATCAGCTGAAATTATGATCTGTGAAGTCGAGTATTGATAAGAAAATTGAAAGCTATACCGATGCAGGTATTATCGCTAGAAAATGATAAATAACTTAATGGACATGATCCCACGAGAAGCAAGTTTTTCTTGAGGAACGTCCCGAGCATTCCGAGAATCGTCCCTTCGATCATGTATTGATACAGCTATATACGTATACCATTAATTGTAAATACGATACATAATGATTGATTTTTATTTTATTTATTTATTTATTTTTTTTTTGCCGAATCGAAGACGAGCCGAAAACGTGTAGCTGGGAAGAGAAGCTCGCTCGTCTACACGTCAGTTGACGTCAACTCTAAATGGAAATGTCTTAATTATCAGCGCACGTAGCCCCCTGCGTGGACTCTCGAACAAAAACGGGTCCTCCGGATGAAGCTCTTAAGGAACTCCTCGATCCTCCCATACTACACAGGTATACCATACACGATCCCTACACGAATACTGACGCACCGTATCTACACGTTACGGAAGCCTGCGACCGTGTATTTCACGCCGTCTCTTGCAACCGAGAATTTAAAGAATTTGAAGGCTCACGTCACCCGTTTCTCCACGACTAATTTCAACCCCGTTGCGCTGTACTACATCAAAATATCGATGGCAATCCTCTTTCATTGTGATAATTATTATATAAAATCATCATAACTATACCCTGTACTCGTACAATTCATCGTTCTTCGTGCAAGATGATTTTTTCGACAGGCAACTGGACATACACGAGTGTATACACGGTTAGCGTTAATAGGGAGCGAGTCCGAGTCGAGTCTCTTCGAGGGAATTTTATATTGGACAGAAATTTGACGAGTCTCATTTTGCAGAGAAAATTTTTTTTTCTCCCTCCAAAGTAAGTCCTCGATATTACGATATTAAAAACGCTCTCTGAAACTGTCATAAGCTCGGGTATTAAGCCAAATGGATATCGCAGAGATTATCTAGTGATAAAATCGCACAATTAAAAGAATCATTTCTTTTTATTCAACGGAATGCGTGACTTCATGCACAGATTGGCCGCATGCGCAGCTCTGAAAGATGTAGTCGAACGAGTTTTGTTACAGCTGCCGCGACGATTGGGGAATGAAAATGGAGTGGATGCCATCTTTAGCGATGACGCGACGTGTGTGCGGCGAGGCAGTTCGGTACCGTTGATTCGATTATAATTTTCGTCGCGAACCGGGAACCGGGGGGTCGTTGCTCATATCGTTGAGCATACGCAACCGCAAAATGTGATCGACAAGAGGTGTTGATGAGTCGGACAGGCGGAGTCACGCTTAGCGCGTACCAAATACCCGTAAACAAGCTCGCGATCATCTCGGCGCCATCTTAAAATCAGCTGTCACAAGTGAAGCAGACGATACGCAGGTGGGGGATACTTTTTCCTTCTTTTTTTTTTTTTTTTTGTCTCCCTCGTTCCTTCACTTTCGTGATTGACGTTGGATGCGTCTGTCCTTTGTACAACCTCTTTATTGATCGACGTTGAAATTCTGTATTTTTCCCAAATTCTTGCCACACTCTATCCACACGTTACCAAGTTCCGAAATATCGCCTTTTCATGGCCAACGCGTTTCTATTTCTAGCCGACACATTAGCTTCACGCAGGTTTGTCATTAGTACAAGAAAACCAATAATTTCCATGCCCAAATATTGCGCAATATGTTTACTACGCTGCATGATATTTCTCTAAAAATATTCCTTCAATTTTTGATATCTTATCCTTGGTGTAATCTGAATTTTCATCTTTATACTGTAATACAGAGGCGGGGATATGTTTTCATTCTGTCTACTCTTGGGAATGTACAAACGGCTGTCTTCTGTCAAACATCCGTATACGTAGTATTGTTCGTGTTGCAGGAATTGTCTGGACTAATTGCGAGGTCGCGGGGAGATGGAAATAAATCAACCCGATGTTCAACTAGACGACGCATCATTGGGCCTTATTTCTGTATGCGTTAAGGTCGAAGATCAGGAATCTGAATCGAATGACATAGATGTGATATGCGAGGCGAATAACTTGTGTGCGATTGAAATAAAAGAGGGACATTCGTTGATTCACGAATTGGAAACTACTATTTGCAATAACGCCGATGATCTAGAGACTTTGAGTTTGACTTTCAATGCTCTGGAGCATAACGTCGTGCGTACGTTGGCTAATAATTTGCCCGAAACTATAACATTGGGAGCTTTGCACCCGGATATAATTAATGAAGAAATTCAAAGACGAATGAGCCAGGCGACCGAAGTCTTTATCGACAACGACGACAGACTGCAAACGATCCCTTACAGCGTTCCTGATTTTTTGGATGGTTTGAGCCTAAATGTTAAAAGAGAAGGGAATGGTATCTACAGCTCGGAATGGTTGTGCATAGACCAGGAGGACACAAGTAGCACCGAACTTGAGTTGAGAGTTTCGAAAGGTGAGAAAGACAGGTCAGAAGAGCCGTTGGACATCGAAGCTGAGACTGCTCCAGCTACAAAGAGAAAAGGAAGGACGCGTGTTTTGAACGAACGTTACAGAGGTAACGTTCAGGGAAAAGCAAATAGTTCAGAAAAGGTAAAGAGGAGATTGAGAAGGAAGGGTAAGCCGCGTCAGGATTACAGAGAGAGGTTGAGAAGGAAAGCGGAGTGCATGAGAGAGAAGCGGAGAAAACTTTACGAGGAAGAAACGGAGGAGGAACGACTGCAGAGGCTGGCTAAAGAGGCTGCTAAGAGAAGGGAAATGAGAATGTATTACGAGACTCCTGAACAGAGGAGAAAAAGACTAGATGCGGAGGCGGCGAGGAAACGAGAATACAGAATGTACAACGAGACGCCTGAAGAGAGGAGAAAAAGATTGGACCGAGAGGCGGAACGGAGAAGGATAAAAAGATTGACTTTGTACGCAAACGAAACTGCGGAACAGAGAAGGGAAAGGTTGAACAGAGAGTCTGCGAAACGACGAGAAGCTAGATTGAATCAGTATTCAAAGGAGTCGGAAGACCAGAGGAGAGAAAGATTGAGAAAGGATGCCCTAAGAGCAAGGGAAATGAGGTTCACCAGGTCTGCAATTGAAACCGAAGAGGAACGCAGACAAAGGTTAGTAAAAGACGCTCTTAGAAAACGGGAATTAAGAACGCATGGTGGGCATTCTGTGAGCAATTTCACTGAACTTCAAACCGTTCGCAGTTTTGAGGAGTTGAACAATGTGCAGATGAGGGATGACCCCGATAACCAATTGGGGAGCCATTATCTCAGCAACTGGATGATGTGGTTTCAGAACACGCTGACCCAGCCAGTTCATATCGGAGAGCAGACCATCGAGCCTCAGTCCCAAAACAACGGATGAACTCGTCGCATTACTTAGGCCCAACGAAACTAGTATACATATGCACGGCACGCGTATATAGAATCCAGAGCTTAGCGTGTATCGAGTAAACTATTAACGGTTTATTTCACGTTCGATTGAACGAATGACGCAAAGGTGCAACGACCATTAATGTTTCCATGTTTCATAATCGAAACACTCGATCTGTAGCCAGTTGTTAACGTCTGGATGGATCCACGAATGAAAATTAAATACGAGCGATAAAAAGAACTTTGAAATTTGCTCTAGAGAATTTAGGGCTTAGAGTTTATTTTGCTGGTGACTGGAACAAACTTTGTTCCACCAGTATATTTTTTATTTCCACAGCGACAATTAGTCTTTAACAAACAATGACAGTTATTTATTAATTAGTTGAGCTTGAATTTAGAGCGGCTGGTACCCACATCTAAACTTTTAAGCGTCAATGATAAGACGCGATCGATGTCCACCCAGCTCAGAAGTTTTGAGAAAATTCGTACTTTAGCAAAGTAGTGAAATCGTAAAGGAAAACTAAGCAGTAGATGGGTAGACAGCTACTGTATACTCTAGTTTTTCGATAAAATTTGTACTACCAACAGAGAATTATAGCTGGAAACAGTTGTACAGCGTGTATAATAATTTTGTTCAAGTTGATGAACTTTGATTATTACTTTTCGTTGTTACTTCAGTTATACCGTGGTCTTTGACCACTGCATTTAATATTTATACATATTATATTATATAAAATATACATATACATCATACATATATCAATATATACGTATAACGATAAGTTTGTCGCATACATTTGTATTGTTATAATTATACATTGCATCAGTTGTGACAACGAGTGATTATGTACTTTCGTAAACCATACATTACAAGGAGTTTGCCGATAGTTATTAATTATTATTAGAAACAGTTCGAGAGTTAAATCCTTTTTAAATAAATGAGTCAAATAATTTGTCGGCCGTGCTGATCGTTGTTCTTTGTTTTTTTTTTTTTTTTTTCAATTTCCTCGTTAAGCCTATAGATGAATAAATTACCAAACAGCACGTTGTACTTGGTTTAGGAAAAAAAAACCAGCACAGCTAAACGCGACATAGAATTTGATCATTGATAGATCATTCCTATCTATGCCTAAAATCAAATGAATGTATTTTCAACTTCCGAATCTTACTGGTGAGTGGTGAATGAATTTTTCAAATAGTTTCCCAGATTTTTAAAGCAGAACGATTGGTTGAGGATACGCAGGCCTTAACGAAAGAACAAATCAAAAGAAAAGACGTGGCTGTATAAAAGGAGAAAAACAGGACGGACGATCTAAAGCTGCGTTCACACTTCGTTCGTATTTCAGGCTTATATATATATTGCTTACTTAGAAAAAATTCTGTCACCGATGCAAGACAGTCTGTTAAATTCTGCAATTAAAGGGCCTCGCGTCGCACCCGCGATCAAAAATCGAATCCGCATTTTACGCTTGAAATTTGAATAACAAGCGGAGCACGTAGATGAAATTTTCTCGCCGACATATCTGCCGACTTTTGATTGGATCCCTGAGTGACGCCAGCCGGGATCGCTGGCGCTTTCTTTCCCTCCCCAGTTCCAGTAACAAATTGTAGCAGCAGATTGTGGACTCGTGGCTGGTCTTCCTAATCAAAATTTACTGTCTCCTTCTCACCGATAATTATTCAATAAATGACAATTTTTTGACACGTACGGGTTCGATAAAAAAAGAAGGAAAACAATGGGAGAGGTTCGGTATACCCGCAATTTATTCCTGCGAGGTATATGCATCATTTACTTATTCGCATTTCTCAGCTTCTACATCCAAATCCCAGGTAAGAACGGCTTATTTTTATCCCATTAATAGCACCGGTTGCTCTTAGACCTCGTTCAAGACAATCTTACAATTATTGGCTTGTTAACTATTCATGCCAACTCTAATAGACCTCCCCATATTTTCAGTAGTCGGCATTAGCCCAATTGTCTTTTACCGTAATTAGGCCGGGTGTGAACTAAGTTTTTATCTTACCGAAACGACGGATTCCAGTTGCAGGAAAAATAACGCCTTCGTTTTATCTGTTCGTTTTAAGTGACCGAAAAAAAAAACACGATCACCGTAATTTATAGGCACTTGCTGACAATTTTTGTTCGTGCAATTCTGATACTAAGCAAATTCAATTGTTTATTCTCTTACTGGATTGAAAAATAACGTTTTGTATCTCTGAATTTGAAATACCTGTAATTATAATGACTGCGAAGGAGCTGATAGTTTTAATTGTTTAAACATTAAAACAAAACTTATTTTCCTCAATAGGGTTATATGGCAACAACGGAGTCTTACCAGCCAAGGCGCAACTCGATTTGAGGGGTGGTAACACTTTGTCGCAAAGAATAAAACAGAAGCCAACTTTGCTTTGGCTCGCACCATACATAAGCCTAAATACGGAGTATATGCTCGATGTATTGGCGATACTTGGGATTGTTCTCTCATTTACTGGGTAAAATAAGACTTTGTTGATTTCTATTGGTCAAAGTGGCAATTCAAGTCTTCTAAAGCTCCGCAAAAGCTTAAGATCCGTCTCTGCTACTTTATGAAGGTTGTATTTTTGTTTTTCAGATTTATATCGCAAAGGTTTTGCACTGCTCCAGTTTTTGCTGGATTATGGTCTCTCTACTACTCTCTCTATCAAGTTGGACAAACTTTCATGTCGTTTCAGTGGTGAGATTTTTTCAAACATTTTAACACGAGCTGAACATCCCAATCAAGCTTTATTCACTTTATAAGGCTTTCTAAATAAAATCCAAGGCTAGTCGGTCAGGTATACTTTCAACTATGTATTGAAATAAAACCCAAGAAATATTGCATAAGCTTGATCGGAGGCCTGAACAGGACAGTCTACATGAAATTGTAACTCGAGAATCGTATTGACACTCAACACTTGACCAGAGTATCGAATGATGTGTTTGTCAAGGTTACTGCTCACCAATGAGTGCAACTATTTTTACAAATAAAATCTGTATGCTTCCGATATCATGTCTATTTTTAACGAGATGAATTGGACTTGCCAATCTATCAAAAGATATCATCGCTTTCTTTATTTCTCATCTAGTTCGTCACTTTCTTTCCTATACCATCAGTTTTGAATATTTTTTAGCTAAAAGAGTTACTTTCTATAGTAGAAACTGAAATGACAGAACAATCATATTTATTCAATTTTTAAGATTTGTCATCTGATAATGTTGAATTTTTTTTTTCTCTGAAATAACTTTTATTTACAGGGATGTTCTTCTTCTCGAAGCTGGATTCTTGTGCACTATTGTTGCACCCTTCTGGTACCCCCGCCGAGGAAAATCCAGCACTCCATCTACGGCATTGACATTTTGGGCAGTTCGTTGGCTACTCTTTCGATTGATGTTTTCCAGCGGTGTTGTAAAGCTAACTTCTGGCTGTCCGACGTGGTGGGGTTTGGAGGGTATGTGATTTTTTCACTTGAACTATCGTATACGTGATATTGAGCACAATAAATTAGACTTGCAGCTTCAGCTGCTGCTCATATTTTATTCCTCATTATTTAATATCGTAGCAAAGGGATAAGACCCTTAAAAGTGTTCTCGTGCCACAAGCGTTCGCCAAACAAATTAACCGTGACTTATTTTGTTGTTTTCCAGCCTTGAACGTGCATTTTGAGTCACAATGCATTCCTACTCCCTTGGCTTGGTATGCTCATCATCTACCGGCATGGTTTCTTCGCTTAACCACTGTAGGAGCAAACGTTTTCGAGCTCGCAATACCGTTTCTGTTTTTCTTCCCAAATAGAAAAGTTCGCATCACTTCGTTCTACTTGCAAGTAAGCATACATGCAACAAAATAATTGTTTACTTAAACGAGTTCTGTTTAGCATTTCACGTTTTTCCTGCAAATTTAAAGATTATACACAAAGAAGTCTTTTGTATGCTAGATTTCAAAGAAACGGACTTATGGCTTGCCCAGGGCGACCGTTATAAATGGATAAAGTAGTTGAAACAGAGTCACTAACATGTATAAATTGTATTAATTATATTTTAAACCCAGGTATTTCTGCAAGTGAATATTATCGCTACGGGAAATTACAATTTCTTCAATCTGTTGACGATCTGCCTCTGTATATCTTTATTGGACGACCAATTCTTCTACAAGAAGAAAGCAAAAAGCAGTCAATCCGATTTCGTTGATTACTTCTCAACAGTTGTCTGTCTTTTCGTATACGCTGCTGTGATATATGGAACATACGTGTACTACAACTTGAAAATAACCGAAGATTTTACCATTGAGTCTAAGATCGGTAAGCAATGAGCTTGACAGAAAATGTTCTTTTATATTTTACCACAGTCTCGAAGCTCGAATAAAATTAATCAACAACAATATTGTAAAATAAAATGTTGGATTTCAGCATTTACAAAAGAGCAGTTTGATCGTGCTCTAGCCACTGTGGTTCCGATCTCTATTTACATGGGTTTAGCATCCCTTGGATTTGTTGTAGCTGAGGCTGTCACCTATTCAATCTTATCTGTGCAAGGAATTGGTAGCAAATTACTCAGTACTTTTACCACCATTATTTACACTCTTAATATTGTGTACCTGTTTGGCATTAGTGTTGTAAGTAAAACAATTTATACTACACATTATAATTCTGCAGCTATGCCTGTGTTTGCTCTCTATCCCAAAACGATGTCTGGATTCTCTTTCAACGTTTTTTTATTGATTTTTCTTCACAGGTGCCGTACGCCACGCTGCATTCTTCACTCAATTCTACAGTCCCAAGTCAACTCAAGCATATGTATTCAGACGTAGATCATCTGCATCTGGTTAATAGTTACGGATTATTCCGACGAATGACAGGAGTGGGAGGAAGACCAGAAGTTATTATAGAAGGAAGCAACAGCATAGACGGACCTTGGCGAGAATATGAATTCTTATACAAGCCAGGAAATGTCAATAATTCTTTACCTTTTGTTGGTAAGTTGAAAAACGAATCTGCAGTGGCGGGCATGTTGAGTATTTAAAAAGTAAAATGGTACATATTCTTGCCGCTGTAACAGTTAACAGACGTAGATATCAATTCAAGTCTTTAGTTATTTGATAACATTTTCCGTTGAGAAGTAACAAGCAAATTTGCTTTCAATGTTGAGCTCGATAATTAACCGATCATGGTCATTTTTTATAGCACCACATCAGCCTCGTCTAGATTGGCAAATGTGGTTTGCTGCACTAGGAACATACCATCAAAACCCATGGTTAATGTCATTAGCCTATAGACTTTTGTCGGGACAACCGGAAGTACTGGCACTTATTAATCAGGCTCAGAATCCGTTCAGAGACAGCCCGCCTAAATACATAAAAGCAAGCCTCTACCACTATCATTACACCCCATGGAGTCAAAGGTACGAGGACATTATCTTTACTCGCGTGTTGCTCACAGGAGGTTTCTAAGTTCCTGGTAATACCTAATTGAAAATTCTCGTATGTTAGACACAGTTCGACCTGGTGGACCAGGGAGAAGATTGGCGAATACTTCCCGATCTTCAGCAAAGATCACCCACCACTATTGGAGTATTTATCGAAGATGAAGATCATCCAAGACAAGCCTGATGAGCAGAGTGTGAACCCGTCTTTGAAATTAATTCTAGACAGCCTGAGAGCTGTCGTAGGAAGAGTAGAAGCTAGTCTCCTTTTATGGAGTGTATTTACTGCGGGATGTGCAATAATTATGAGCGGTTATAATCGGGTGAAACACTAAATCATGTTGATCAATTGACCTTGTCTAATTTGAAAAGTTGTTGATACTAATACCGTATATCGCAAAAGTCCCATGTGGATTCCAGGTCTGAATAGAAGTAACGAAATTAGACACTATTGAATTGATGTTATACACGACACAATTATCATCATACAAAAGCTGAAAAGACTTCCACATTTGTTAATATCGTATAAACGGATAATTTAGCGTGGAGGCTATTTACTGTACTTGTTTACATAGCAGGCATACTTTTTACAAGAAAATGTCAACTACCAAATAACGTTATGAAAGTGGTGATTATTTAGTTAAACACCATTTGTTAAGGAGATTATATTCTTCTGTTCGACAATGTAAACTATACAATCATGCAGATGATGTACCTATTTGTTGAAGTTTGGACGGTGTAGTTATAACGTAAACGGTCTAAAATGCAGGTGAAATATTTTTAGTAATCCCAACTGGATATAAAGTGTCTGTATCGAGGCTCTCTGAAATATGATTCTTAAATTTGTACTCATTTCTACTTAATTATTCATAATTAAATTCTGGTTGAAATCAATTTTTGAAAAGTTCATTCCACTTATAATTATGTACGTGAAATTAATTTTCTGGCATTCCTGTGAATGTCATTAAAACGCATTTCATTACTTCTAAAATACCAACAAGTAAGATATCTACAGGCGATCCATATAGTTGTGCAGACTTGTCTATGTCTACTAATTGCGTTATCTGATTTCTATATAAAATTAAGTACGTGATGATTGGACCACAGATCCATTCATAATTAAAAATGACAGAACTATAAGTCTACATGGAAGAATTCAATCAGTTATCAGTGAAATATCACCGATCCATTTGGATCTGTATTTTATGACTTTTTGAAAACTTACAGTGATTATTTATAGATTTCGTGAACTAATACTTTGTTATGATACTAGTGTTTATTTTGTATCTATTTTTTTTTTTTAAATTCTGTTTTACATTGTCTTTCCAATATTTTAGTATATGTATGTGTCCAGAAAACAATGTGAACGTTCGTTCTAGCTCGTCCTATTTAATTTACTTTTTACTATTATCCCATAATCTTTTAAGTAATAGCTATTTATATGGATTTTTCTTTCAATTTAAATATTACTCACGATTATTACTAACGCGTTGTTAAAAAAAATAAAAGTACATCCAAGGAATTTTTTTGTCTTTTGTACTATGAATTTATTAATTATGCATTTTTCATTTCAAATGTGTTCTATGACTTTGCTTTATAAAACTGAAAGACTAAATAATAAAAAGATAAAATAATCCCAAGTCTTCTATACGCCTTATGTAAATTCGATAAAATAAAGAAAATACCTGAAGTACACTTCATTACTTTGTCATGTGTAATCATCAAAGATCAGTAATAATTATATTCTTATGAGTTGATTTAAAAACCGGCAACGCTTACCGAAGTCTGGGTCACCAGGCTCGATATCTCCCGATTCAATTTCTTCGCCAAATCTGTTTTCAATGTATAATACCATTCAAGCTGGTACTGAGAGTCTGCTGCTGGAGAATACATACTCTAGGTTACTGGAATTCAATGGAATTTGACACAATACGATTAAGTATTTTCGAAGCGGAGTTGCGAACACTGACACGGCGGACAACAGAGAGAAACCTCTGCTGACAATGCGTACGTTCGTTATCTCACGTGTTTCACGCATGTCACGTATGTCATACAAGCCTGACTTCAGGCTCTACTAGTACCAACTGTATTTCAATGTTGGTAACAATTCAACATGTTAATGGATTGTCGAGTTCGATCCACAGATTGAGCACGCAACCCGGTCATTCATTGCAAAATTCGCATCTAATGATCAGGGAGCGTAGTTGCTCTCGTTTATTCGTGGCTAGCTATAAAACAATTAAATCCACACGAAAATGATTGACTTACGTGACATCAACTCGCAAAATTCAGGTAAATTTGAAGTAATGTCGTATTGCCATATCATGACAAACTTTGTCATTATTCCGAACTTTCAGTGAGTGCATGTGTACGTGTCTATAAAACGTTAAAAGCGAGTCAAGATTCGTCGAATCTTTGTGCTTGTTCGATCTCATATTATGTATTGTCTCACTGCTTCTTTAGAGGCGTATAAATACGCCGATGATCACTCACCAACATCTTAGTATCGTCGCATAACCTCACTTTTCCTCCAACTCTATGGGTCTGAAGTCTACTCCCCACGTGAAACAATTATGCAATAACAAACGCGATACCACTGTCATTAGACTGTCGTAGCGAAATCGAGAACATCGAAATTACGTACAATTCAGCAATGACATTGACAAATATTAGTATGTACTCTAAAGTCTCGGTATATCACCATCAGTACGCGATATTTGCACATAGCGTATAGTTGCAATTTATCGTGCTGACATCATTCTCACCATAGAAATTGTCATGACATCAATCATCAATGATTTTCATGCTAAGATCTTGGGAGATAAGGAAAAGGCTGCACCTTCCGCTACAGAGAATACATTGTCTTCTCAGGGTATTTGGTTTGGTTACCTTGTTAAATTCCTTACATTGCTTACAGTTTGGGAATGTATTTAATTAATACCAAACTTGTTGCTGTCAATATTTCAGTCACCTCACAACCAGGATTGGCACCTCTTAGTCCATATTTGAACTTTGACCCAAGCTACCTGCCTGCCAGCCAGCCGGAATTTATATTCCCTGAAGGAGCTGTGAAACAACGAGGTCGACTTGAATTAGCCTTTAGTCAAATTGGAGCTGCGTGCATAATTGGCGCTGGCCTAGGTGGCACTTCTGGTTTTTATAAAGGAATTAAAGCCACAACCTTAGCTGGACAAACTGGCAACCTTAGGAGAACACAGTGAGTTATTACGTAATAGGATACTTTACAATAAATGGTGTAATATCATAATATCATCTACACTCATTAATCATTCGGCACATCTAGTTTCAATGCGTATTGAGGATTGTACATTTTGAAAATGCAGCAAGATTAGGACAACGCCATAGTTTCGTTGAAAGAATAATTTGAAACTGCATATTATACGTTCATCTGAATCGCAATCATTTCCTTTTCTAGGTTGATAAATCATGTAATGAAGCATGGCTCGTCACTGGCAAACACATTAGGAGTCATATCGGTAATGTACAGTGGCTTTGGAGTCATACTTTCTTGGGCTAGAGGAACAGATGACTCTATAAATACTCTTGGAGCTGCGACTGCCACTGGAATGCTATTCAAATCTACATGTGCGTCTTTATTTGCAATTCCCAGCGGACTTGGTTTACTACTCTTAAAACAATTTACCAACATATTGTGCAATTGTTGTGCTCTACAAATTATTTCCATTTGAGTTTGCTTAAATATTTGTTGACGATATTTTAAATTATTCATTTATTAGCGATCAATATAGAGGCTTTTTATCATACAGCAATGAAGGTGGTATTATAAATATTTCCAGCTGGATTACGGAAGTGTGCGTCGGGAGGAGGAATTGGATTTGCAATAGCCGCAGCATACTGTCTATGGAATAATCGGGAAACACTTTCACAAATCAGTCATCAACGCATCAATCCGGCGTAAGAGTGTGTGTCTCAAATTCACTTTTAGTCAACCTTGTTTGCTATGAACGATCCTTCTCTTAAATTTTATTGTTATTTCAAGGGCACTTGACTAATAGCTTAATACAGAGAAAAATGTATAATTCTGACGTGCAAAAAATCAGAATTTTCCAAGTATTATACATACAAACTGTTTTGAAGAATAGGAATTGAATTTTTTAATTTTCATCCGTTTTGAAAGATTTTCACGTCATAGTCGCTGTACAATATCAGCTGTCGTAATGAAAATGAGTTGAGTTTTTGTTTGGCTAATAAATTTGAGCAGGAACAGTCGTAGCATGTCCCAAAGTCATTTGGAGCCAATTTTAAAAACGATCTCAATTCTCATTAGCTCTTTTAACTGATAGTAGTGAAAATATATTAGTTATTTAAATACATGTGATTTTATTACATATTCGTATACCCACTACCACATGTATTCATTTTACAGTTTACCTGAATCATTAATACTAAACATAGTTTAATTTACAAAAAATTTTACTACTACAGTTCAGATATTGAAGCTTATCCATCTTAACGCTTCTGACGGTAATAGGGTTTCTTTCAAAAATCCACCTTGGGAAACGAATAATAATCAGTCTGATGAATCTATCGAAATGAGTACGTTGTTGATTACAGGGTCCTTACCTAAATGATGATAAAATAATTCACAGTAAAACTCTTCGATTTCTATTTAAATTAGTGCAATGTGAACGTGATGTGTACATGAGAATGATAATTGTTCCACAATGCGGTAGATGTTTATTTATAATCTCTGGAAGCACACGCGGCTTGAACTAATTTATAAATACTGTTATTGAATTTCATCGATACTTGGCACAGCAGCTTGCATATTATATTTCATCACTTGCCACGAAAAACGTTCCTCTTCGTAATAAAATGAATCCAATTGAAATGTAGTATGCTGTTATGGGCGTTCACTTCTGGTTTGATATTTAAAGAAGTAATGTGTCAGTACCGCTGAATTCGATTGAAAAGTATCGATTTTATTTTGTTCGGAGTACTCCTTGCTTTCTGTTTACTTGACTCTGGTTGAAGAGTTTTTACAGTTTAAAAACTTTCCTAGCTAATTTTAACTAGGTCACTTGAATTAAATGTATTTAAGTTGAACATAAAAATAAAATACACGATTTTCACATTAGAGATTGGCTTCTACTCAGTATCCTTCATGGGCTTCATCCATATTTTTCATACTTAATGTAACATAAAAGATGGTGCTACAACTAACAATTGACATATCTGAAATTACGTTCAATTCTAATTATTTACACACTTGGTTGACTTCGAATCTAATTTTCTTTTCATCAATCTTCACAAGTTTAACATAGATTCTTATTTTTCTTATAGACGGAAATGATCAATTGGCTACCTGCCCATCTAGAGACTAGCATCGATTTCTCCCTGCCCTGTACATAGAAATTTTTTTTTCCATGCATTGTAAGACAACAATGTTTTGTTGTCCATTCAAATAAGCTATACCATAATAAAACAAAATAAAGAAACATGTAAATAAAATGTAATTTGCGTTTATATTCAAACTAAATATATTTTCTTCTAATATTGGATCAAGCCACGGACTATGTGGATCAAGCCATGCGAGCGACATAATGTAACATAACTGTGAAATCGATTACTATTAACATAAGAAGATCTGATTTTACATTCTTCTTCCATATTTCAATTTCTCTCACTATCCTTCGAAAGTTCATATATTCAACCGAGTTAAACAAATATTGGCCTGTCAATATTCGACATATGTGATTTGCATACTAGGTATATACTATGAATGAACGTGCGACTTAGATTATCCCTCAAATTCGATATCCGTTTATGTATTTTACTTGTATTGTGTTCCCTTGGATCTTTGGTAGAAAAATAATAAAATCTCACATTCGCTGATTCATCGAGCATGGCGCTTAATCTTATCTAAGTTTATCTGATCATGCAGGTTGACCTGATATCATGTACCTGTGGTATAAAATGCGCATAAAACGTTTTCACGTCGTTTAACATATTTAAATATTTCAAGAATTGTGTAGCGTAGAAAGCGGAATTAACAATCTGTGCCAGAATTTAAATCTTATTCATGAGAAATCAAAACTCTTGTGTTGCTTCGGTGCTCGATTATCAATCAAGCAATAAATGTCCGTGTGTTCCTTGCCAAATAAATTTATCATAACTTGTAGTATGAATATAAAGTGTTGTTTGCGCCCCAAGGTAAACAGTTAATAAATATTAAATAAGAATTCATTCTATTCCATGTACACTCATATGTATATCACAGTTGACACATAATGGAATATTTTCAGCTATCTTCGACGCACTATCCAGCACTATCTCAGTCAGTGGAGTATAGTTTGATCAGCTTTGAACCACATCCTCGTTGTTCTGAATGGTTTGAAATTTTCTCGCACTGTGACACCAAATTTATTACGCAGTCACTCGATCATTCAAGTGTGAAAATCGCAATACTGTCGCAATAATCACAATTTGAAAATGTACATGAGATGTGTCACTGGTACAATCGATAAACTGCATCCTTCGGTAAATTTAATGCACCACTTTCCAGAAGCAGAAATAATATTGAGTGAAATGTTTCATTTAGACTAAATATTAGGTGAGAATAAGATATCTGCAAATTAAAGACTGAGGCTGAGGACCATATTTGTTGAATAATTCGAAAATATTCAAATTCTAAAACACTAAAAAGTTTTCTGTATCCTGCTGTAAAATTAATCCAAGGTGGTGAATAGTTATTTTGTATTCCATTTCTGACATGCTGTGTATTTGTGTAGCAAAATTAATTGGTAGTTATCGTGTTCTGCATTTAGCATCAGACACCGGTATATACTCTGTTTAATATAAACTGTACCCTCAGTTTCTTGGCAACGCTTACAAATAGTACGGTTCTCTCCGTTCCGGAGAACACTCAGCTCAGTTTCCATGGAAATACATGACTTTTAAGTTTTCTGAGCAGAACAAAGTATGAGGAAAAATCCAATATAAATAAATGATAAGTACAGTGTAAATAAGGTAGTGAAAACGATGAGTGTGTAATAGCATATTTACGTTCAAACTGTAGGCGATATATGCGCAATGCGCGTCTGATTTTGACTGTACCGATTAAAGTTTAGAATACTTGAAACATGTCAAGTATCGAATTATATGCAAAAAGTGAAAAAGCTGAAAAGCAACTTGCAGTTTTGTATTCGGTCTCTGCAATCTTGTCAACGACATCCACAATTTGTCTGCTCATAGTATGGCAGCACTGGGCTTGGACTCTAGATATTTGTATTAGCGTAGATTGTGGGTGTATTTTGTATGGTGTCAACACATTCAGTACTTTTATGGGGGGTGATGTTAAGCTGTGCCATTTCACATCATATGGTCTAGTTCCGGTACTGATTGTCGGGCTGGTTCTTGCAATTTATCATGGTTACAGAACATGCATTAACAGAAACTTAGGGGATCCTAAACAGATTCAAATGACATCTTCATCCGACCATAGGTAAATAACACGTTAACTCTGAAATAAATACCTGATAAATTAAATTTAATTGATACGTTGTTAAATGCAGCGAACTCGAAATAAACAAATAATTTCATTCCTCAGGGCACAGCAGGGAAATGTCGTTGTGGTGGGACCCAAACGAAGAACTATTTGTAAGCGATGGTTTTTAGCTGGATTTTTAGGAGTGTTCATCTTTTTTCTCTCCCTATCACATGCTGTACTGTTAACTGACGGGTACTATAAAACCTGTAACCAATATCGAAGGAACATGGTTCAACTCCTAGGATCGAGCGGTCGTGAAGTTCAGGTATTGTGGACGTTATCGTATTCTGTAATCAATCTAAATTAATTTCAATCGTAAATCAGAACGAAAGGGAGAAGCATAATAAATTGCTGTAACTTACACATCAGTTTTAGAAACTACAAAAGTATTATTGCTGACAAAAGCCTCAACTTTTCAGGTGATTCATAATCGCTTATCTTGTGGAGCCGTGTTTGATTACATGGATTATCTACAGCCAGATGCTAATAACTGGAGACGCGGGGATGAGATCAATACCGGACTATCCTTGCAATTAGCTATTACAACCAGTTGGTTTAACTTGTTCGCATGGATAGGTATTCTTACTATAAACTTTCTCATGGCTAGAGAGAGGCAGATTGATTTGAATGGGAAAAGTTGTTGTTGCTGGTGACTACAAATTATATTTCATTACTAAAGATCAAATATTATTTCGATAATTGATATCCATAATAATTGACGAGTGAACCAACAAATACCAGTAATATCTAGTTATCTATTGAATTTCAAGGAATTACTCATAACGCAAATTGTCTTAGAACTCCGATATTGATCTTAGGTATACCGTAATGCAAACAACATATTTAGACTTGACGTATACATACATCAGACACATGACACCTTAGTATGAGTTAAAGTATTTTTTTAAAGATATACTATGAAAAAATTGTTTAATTCTCATATCACATGATAATAGACTTTATTTGTAGCTGTCTTCTTTTTTTTATACATATAGGTACATTTTTATTCATTTCATGTATGTACATTGTACATCATTCAATTAATCACTCAAATGATAAATGTAATAAATAATATTACATTAAAGCCGCCTTAGTAGACAAAACAGTTCAGCACATAAATGAATATTCATACCACTGAATATTCCATCAGCCAAGTATTGAAACTTTCGAATATATTATATTTGTCCTAAGAATAGTAAGAATATGGTTGAATTAATATTGTAGACCTGCACTATACTTGCATCTAGTACGTTCGATAAGAAATGTGGACAACTATACATATAATAATTTTAATAACAATATAATATAGTAAAACAACAAAACTGTATACATAAATAAATATACGGCTGTAATCTCTTGAAAAAAAATATTTCGAAAACGTCGACAACATTTGATTTAGAAAACTCATGATTTCAGTTATAAAATGAAGGCAAAGCAGGGTAATAGATTCATCGTAGCAACAATTCCTCGCACATTGTGAAGAAATTTGATTATTTAACAACGCGACAAGTGTGGTTCTTAAATTACCATTACTGAATTGACAATAACTGTTGGCATATTAACATAACAAAGATGCTGATGTCAAATAAATGCTAACGTTATTTCTCTACTTCAACCTCAGGCACACCTCATTAATTTGTGTATATGTATACTATCTCGTACCTTTGTAATTTAAAATACAATTACAAGTTTAAACGGAATTTTTTTAAATGCTGAAACGTTTGCTTTACAGACCGTGAATAAATCGAAGTTAGAGAGACACAGGTTACAGAAAAAGAAAGATTCATTTATTCATCCCTACGAAGAATAGAAAAATGACAAATTAAAAGCAATAAATATGCAGTTACTAGAAGCTATCAAGGGGTGGAATGTGATCAATGTTGTTTCAACTCACAAGTATTCAAGGAAATCTAAACATATATTACAACCCTTGCATTCAATAGTTGATAAATGGTAGCAATTTTATGAAGCATTTTTTTTTTTTTTTTCGAAAATATCCTGCTTCCCATTCTCATATTTAATAAATCTGGTAATATGGGAATAGTAGAAATACTCGTAAATTAATAACAATAATATTAATAATAATAATATTAATAACAATGGCGTGAAAATACCTTCAATATTTGGTCCGTATGGATTTGAACTTAAGATGGTGAAGAAAAATTTTATTTATACAAAATCGGAAATTGATTTCATAAAGTACGAATCCAAATTTAGTTATCAGTAGCTAAGCCTGATCATTATTTTTGTGAGAAACGTTTGAATGAAACCCAATGATAAATCTAATTTACTCTGGGGTTTCGACTCTCAAAAATACATATTAGCTTAAAAACTAATCGGTTCTCTGTGGAAAATGACGATAGAGCCAAGCTTTGAAACTGATTTAATAAAAGGAAGGCACCTAAATATTACAGTCAAACTAGTATATCTACAAGTATTATAAATAAATAAATATATGTGTGTGTATATATATATATATATATATACACACACACACACACACATTTATATATATATATATATATATATTTTTACATACATCGTTTAATTTGTTTATTTTTTGTTTTAAATATTGTTTATAGTATTGTCTCACTTTTATACTTAAATAAACCTTAGTGCAATGCTCAACAACTTGGTGAATAGACGTGTGATATAAGTGCAGGAAAGTATTCAACTTAGTAAATGCAACATAAGAATCCTATTTATAATTACTAGATAGGTATCAAATAACAAATACGAAATGTTTACGCTTCAGCATCATTTAAGAAAATTTCTAACAATCAAGAACTGCCAGTATCAGTCTCACGCAATGCTGTGATTGTGGTTATTTGAAAATCTACAACAGCCGAAATATATAAAACAACGATACTCAACTCATAATGGAAAAAAATATAATGATCAATAAATGTTGCTTATGTTTTTAGTACGAGCAGCTTCACATCACTAAAAAAAGACTAAATCACTTCGAGGCACTAGCTGCACCTCTGGAGAACTGCACACCTACCAATACAGATTGGTATATTGCCAGATAGTTTTTTCGTTTATAAGCCTTTTTTAGTATATAATAGTTGCCAACTCGTATGTCACTGATTTTAATTTATAATCAGCGACGAAGTTTTTCTATAAGTAACGAGAGCATATTCAATGCGCGGAGCACGATTATGACACACAAAAAATTAGCATCTGTAATACATGTGGTAAATCGATGATAAAAGTCTCTACGTCATACAAATTACATTGGTAATCGTACAAGTACAGTTCGAATATCCTTTGAATGTATAAATGTAGTGAAAATGTGTAACTGCAAAAATAGAGACATGTGCGTGTTTTTTTTTGTTTTTTTTTTGTAGTTTTTTTCCTTGTATTTTTTGGTATTAAGCTGCCAAGTACAACCTGGTTTGACTTGAAAAGAAAAACTAGTTTTACAATATTAAATGGTTTTTTCTTTTCTTCATTCTACTCATACATTATTTTTCTTCCACTTATTTATATATATTTTTTTAATGAATTTTTTTGTTTTATTGGAAAGTATAAACGTTCTAGCAACGTTGGATATATTTACCAACTACTGAGTAAGATTTATTACTAATGCTGCTTATTTTCAGATTATTTATATTAATTGATTTTTATACATATATATTTATACCTTGCTACATATTCAAGTAGTTACAACATACTTTCTTCTCTATGGTATATCTTCAGTTATCAAATCATTTCCTGAATAATATTTGAATGATTGTTGAAACTATAAATATTTGCTTCATCTAAGCATCATACAATTTTGCAGCTGGAGTATAAAGTACTGGATTGAAAATATATGATCACATAGCTTAAAAATCAAATACCTGTATGTGAATACAAATTCATACTGTATTTTTTGACAAATAACATGTGCTTTTCGAGTTAATCTCAAAGACTATTGGTCTGGATATAAACATCAGTAGTGAACAGGCTGTGCTCATATTCAATCGATCTTCTTAATGGAGATATAATATCACATTTCATAGTGATAATAAATAAGTAACAGGTTCTTTTCGTCACATTGGATGTTCATTCAGCCATAAAAAAAATGTAGATCTATACAGAGAATATAATTCTCAAACCGTAATTTGCGTTGAGAAGATTTAATACATGAAAGCGTTTTATGGAATGTATGTTAATTTAGTTTTATTCAAGTCTTTAACGACCTTCTAGTTGAATCATTATGATAATCTTTATATACTGGAGAAGAACATAGGAAAGTCTTATAACATTATAACAAAACGCCTGAGGGTACTTTTGATTTACTCTCCTTTGTTAAGAAAGAATAATATGCGATTTTTATCCCAGATTCAAGATTGGATTAATTGAAGTCGGTGATACCCCTGAGTCGTAATTCAGAGGTAATTATGAGATAGATAATAAATAGTTCTGCCGACAGGGAAAATATCGCAAGAATAGCGTATCTCCAGGCAAGTGTATAAGAAAACAATAAATAAAAAATGTACAAAGAACAGGCTTTACTCTGCTCACCTTGGTGTACGTTTATGGACTTGTCGTTAGATACTTTCAGCACAGACTTGTGTTTTTAGGAAAATGGATTACTCCGCCTCTTCAAAGAGCCAAATCTTTTTTCCGGCTCTCTTACTACTTCAAAAGGTGCCACTCTTGTCCCTGTTCTTCTCTCTTCGTTTTCGTCACTTGGGAAATCCTCAAAGCTCATATTACTAAATCCAGCTGTACTTGTAGAATTCTTCTTCGTTTTTGGTGTCTTTTTAGAACTCGAACTTTTAGTTTTGTGTGGCGTTTTAACTGGTAAAACGTTCGCTGTTTCAGTAAGGTTTTCATGGATGAGGTGGTATTTTGATTTGTCTTTTTTAAACTTTGGACATGTATCGGTAACTAACAGATCAGGCGACATCGGAGGCATAACTTCAGGTGGAAATTGAGGCATATGAATACTGTTCATTGGATGAACTATAATTCTCGAAGTATGATAAACCGGTTGTATGGTATAGGTCGGCTCTACAGTTTCTGATCGGCCCGATGAGTGAGTGGGTACCGCAGTATTTGATAAAATTGTACTCAAAGCGTCGTCAACAAATGTTGGTGAGTGTGACAAAGGTAAAGATGTTGGTCGTTGTTGATTGCTTATGCTCAACGATGCAACTTCGTCGAATGGGACAGATCCAAATAAATCTTTAGGTGAGCTTCTGTCTATGGGTGCTGAGTGCACAGTCACAGTGCTAAATTTCGAAGTTGAAACTATAGCAGCTTGAGATACTTGATAGTCGTTTGGCGGATGATACGGTTGCGGAGCAAAGTTTATATAGTTGGAGTAGAGAGGTTCCCTCAAAGGTGTTGTTGTAGTCATATTTGTAGAATTATCACCAACTGTATAATTCGTCAAACTGTTGAACGGATTTGTAAAACTGCCGCTACTGAATGGTGAAGACCCGAACAGATCTTTGTTCTTTAGTTCTACCTCATCCACTGCTGACTGTATTGGAACAGCGAAGTCAAAACTTTCGTGATTGCTCTGTATTTTCTCGGGAACAGCTGTGGGAGCTGGAGGCTGCTGATTATATTCAAATGTTTCATGCGTCGTTTCATCTAAGTCGACTAAAGCTCCTTCAATTATCGGTGAGCTTGATATTGGTGATACCAAATTCGAATTACGAGAAGAACTTGTATTGCTGGATTGTTCAATGATCTTTTGGGCACTTTTGTAACTACTATTACTTTTCCTAAAACTATCAGATCTAGGAAATGGCGCTAACGCGAAAACATCTTCTTCGGCTTTCCATGCCCCGTTATTAGGTGTTCGCGACGTTTCGACATCATCTGATGAAGAGTCCTCATTGAATAATAAAGGTTTCGACCCATACTGATGTCCGACAAATGGATCCCCATGCAACTGCTCGGGTTTTGCTTCTGGATCTAATTCGTCATCCAGTAACAAGGGTTTCTCTCCATATTGATGCCCAACAACTGGGTCTGCCTGTATTGTCGGTAGCTGTTGTTCTCGATGATGTTTCTTCAGTTTCCGCATTCTGTGATCTTCTTCATGCGTCGCTACCGATTCACACTCAGCATGGTACGCAGAGCTTCCACAAGTTCTAACACTCTCAGAGATTGTTTCATCTACTTTCTCTCGTTCATCGTCAAGATCCTGCAGTCCATCTTCGTCGTTCATTGCTTTCAAATCACTAGCCGATCCAATTGAATCATCAGAATCACACTCAACTGGAGGATTGCTTGGATCTTGATGGGCTCCTTTTTTTCTCCGCTTTAAAACACCCTTAACTCTCCTTCTCTTCTTTTTTGCTTTCTCTTCGGGTCTCTGACCATCTTCGTCATCACTATCCGAGGATATTTCATCAGCATTAAATGCCAACTTTTCATACTTTGATCGATCTTCAATGGGAGCGCGAACAAATGGAGGTGAAGCGGGACTAGATTCTGCCAACAGGGACACTTCGTCATCTATCCTAGGCAATTCAGTATCCGGACTCCAATGAGGGATGGGCACTTTTACTGCTACTTCAGCGCCTGTTCCTGAAAAATATCAAGTACCAACTGTAAAAGACGTACGATTTAAGGGAACATACATATTTGATCAGTTAGCAAAAATGGGTTAGTAATTTTAACGAGTATGAATGAGCTTGTAATGCATTGTATTCTGTGCGTTATGATAATCATTTAATTGCGTAACTCAAGACAGAGAGAAGTTGCATTTTTTATGTGAAATCAGTAGAAGATTCCAGTTAGTATTATTAAAGTGAACTGGTACTACTTACCTACAGGCATTGAATTTAGCAAAATTAATATAAAGAACACAAAGTATACTCGATTCATAAAAAGTGACTAGCTGTTCGATATTATTGAGAAAACGGTAATACACAATTCAACATATTTTTGATACCTTCTAATGGTATTAAAGAAATGTGCAATTGTGAAATTAGAAACTATTATCCAAGTGTCACAATTTTTTACAGGGACGTTACAGGAAATCTACGGACAATTCGTTACAACTATAGATCAAGAACTGCGGGTATTGATAGATATGCTGGAAGCTTCCTCTAGATTTAATAGCAGTAAATAGCGCACCGATATCCACGAATAAAATATTGTACTAAGGAAGGAAGTTTAAAAGTAGAAAGACGTAGAGTCTGATTAGGCTTGTCGCAGACAAAATATTCTTGAAGTACTTGTGCAGCGTGCAGCGTGGCTAGCTTGCTTGTTACAGCGAGTTAACGATAATTTGCAGAAAAAAAAATATACTCTTGAATTACAACAATTTTAAGATGAAGCAGTAACATATTTACAGCTAATATTAGTAGTGCCACCACCTCGTCTGGAACAGTCCTAATCAGATTCTTGAGGATCAAGGGTATTTGTCAAATAGAAGTAATACTTCTGACCAATGCTTTTACAATTTTAAAGTAACAATTTATTGATTTCCTTTATAATTTGTATAACAAATAGAGAAGAAGTATTTTGTCCATAAGATCGTCGTCAAAGATTGAGATCTTTAGGATAAAGAAGAACGAAAACGTGTGAATAGCTCACTGTAACACAACAACATACAATTTGTTGATTTTCACTAAAAATCAATACTAAGATCCTGAAAACTCTGATCATCAACATTGTTGAATAGCTGTATTTTAATATAATAATTATGAAAGATGGAACACTATATACCGTAATGTACATGTTAGTTGTCGCAGCATTTTATATCGCAGTACACCAAAAATAGCAAAGGTCCAAAGTTGAGTGTCATCTACAATGACTGTTAAGTTTTGTGCAAATAGTAACGAGGGTATTACGACTTTACCCTTGCCTCAACAGAGTATTGGTATGCATTAAAATAAAGGTGTACAGTATATTTACAGTAAATTAAAGTCAACCTTCATCACAGACATTTGGATGGACAAGCGATATAAAAAATTAATTTCAAAAGTGGCTGATCGGACAAAATAATTTGGATGATTGAAATTCACCCGACTCCCGTCTCCCAAACTTATTAGGGCGTTCCAGACAGTGGGCGTATGATTAAATTTTGTATGGCTTAAAAATGTTTGACAGTAAGCGTACGTATTACAAGCTTTTATCTTTCATTAAAAATCGTATCCAAGCTCATTATAAGTTTAGTCATTGTTCATACTTAGATGTATTATTATAGTGTACTTTATTGTATACAGTGCATTTCCTCAACCACAGACAACTTCGGAAACTAATTAATTAATTTTATATTTGATTTAATAATTGAAAATATCGAAGTGCGGGAAATATATGGTACAGAAGAATTGGCAATCACCTCAATAAAGATTATCACTAATACTCAGAGAACAAAATCTTCTCATAACTACTCAACTACAGCCGTTTAACGATTTATTTTTGCAAATGGACAATGTCTTGAATCCACTACATTCAGCTATACCACGTAAATGTCAAAGAATGAACTACTCGTGAGATGGTGAAGTATATCGACAAGATTGTGGAATACATCTTGCTACGATCTTCATACATTTGCATAAATATAGAGTAAATAATATTGCTAATTATTATTCGTAGTAATAACTGGAGATAATTCGTCAAGCTGGCAAATACTGTTTGTCTTGAAGTAAAAATTGAAATACATATTAAAACAAAAGTCTTCCTAACGATTAGCTAAAATGAGCATATGTTGACATGATTGAAAAATAAAAGCTCTGCAAAACGGAATGATGCATTTAACTCTATCCTTGATATTAAATTTGTAGTATTTAGTAGAGGTGACGGGAATATTTCATTGTGCTTATACTCGATAGTACTTTGAACAGACAAAAAGAACGCTTTTACTGTCAGGTGCAAAATAATACAGATGCATTCTAGACAGTTATAATGGAGGAAAGAAAAAAAAATTAAGTATTATCAAAAAATTGATAATCTTGCCACCATCGCGAATTATCATACCATACACAGAATTATTACAACATATATGTATAGCATACATACAAGTGTATGCAATTCCATAACATAAGTACTAATTTCTTATCTGAATAGATGTATACGTATGTATGCATATATATTTATACGTATATATATCTTTACAGCATATTTATACATACATATAGTATACTAATATAAAATGTTGTAGAAAGAACGAGTTTGTACCAAATGCGGTTCTGCAGCAGAAGTTCGATGCATTCAGTTAAGATATTATACAATATAATTAAACAGATCAATAATTTGAATTTAATTGTATATCTTTTTCTTTAGAAATAGCTTTCAAACATTTAATAACTTTATTCGTACCGTCTAAGGCCATGTGAACGTGATGCGTTGGTTTTAATCACAGGTAATATGACAACAGTATCCAAATCTCTTCTTTCAACAACATAGCTAACTATCTACTGTACAAGTTTTTGCACGTTTAGAGCAAAAATATTTCAATTGAATAATTTGTGACATTATATTTCTTAGTGAATCACGTTATATCATTCATTATACGTAAACCTTGACTTATAGCGTATAAACTAGGCCTACTTGTAGAAGATGATTACGTGCTTCCTCAAAAAAGAATGAGAGGGAAAGATAAGAACATTTTGCCGAAGTGAAGTAACTTTATGCAATGCAAGATTTACGACACCTTCGGTAACATACTCGGCAGAAGATTTAAAAACTGGCAAAGTAATTTATCAATTATCTTTGGTAAACCGATCAATGACAAGCGAAAATTAATAAACCAATTTCGAGAATGCAAATGTAAATATTTTCGGAGCTTTGAGATATATGATGTCAAAATTGTTAGTACAACGTAAAGACCAGGAGAACTCTATGGAAAACTGTAAATTATAACTTTTTAATACGTGCTACATCCAGGTTACAAGTCGAATGTTAGAATGGTATTACTATTACTATAATTAGTATTGTTTATATATACCGGCTACCAGAATAGCGTCGTTGCGTTGTTTGTCGCTACGTTAGAAATAATAATTCGTTGCTAAATTCAGCCAACGACAAGGAATTATATTACAATGGCCACTCAATCACCGTGCATCTGACAGCCGAGCTAATAATATATATCTTATATTTAAATTGTTGATTTTCGATGTATATAAAGAGCAATCACATACCTATAATAAAACTACAGACATATGCTGGAATATTCAAAAAACTTATATGTATGAATATTTGTGTACATCTTTTAAATTGAAAAATCGATCACACATTTTCAATACGGTATTCTAAATTAAAGGTAATAAAATTACGTCTGAATGTATGTAGAAGAAAATTGAGCGCAATTACAGCTAAGCAAGGACTGAGCTATACAGCATCTGATTAACTACCAGAGGATATAAATTTTGTCACAGTGAATACATCCTTGCATATAAGAACAAAAATATGGGGAATAAAATTTATGCAAAGTCGTATCACATAATAATATTTGCAACGAAAAAAATTTTAAATATAGTTGTTAGTTGTTTTGCATAAATTTTAATCAACACATAAGTATAATTGTTCTCGTTCGTTAAACGCAAATATTCAGTCTGTGTGATTGCCAATATTTTATTGCTAGAAAAACCGAATCATATAAACTTTTTGTGCCTGCAATTTCAACGTAGATAAGATGAAAGATATCTACACACATTCGGTTGCCAGATCAAGTGTTACAAGAATTAACTGATTATAATGATGTGCCGCATGAATAACAATGAGTTATTGAATTGAAGATACTGAATTACATTTCAAAAGGTGGATTCTCGCTCCAATATTTTTGCCAATTAAATGTAAGTATCTGTAGATAATAATATGATTAGATGAGTCAAGTATATTATTTACAAATTATTCAAGCTCAATCAAAAGGCATTTCAAATTTTACATTATTCGCTTAGTGCAATTTTTATCTTATGAAAAGCAATAAGCCACGATGCACAATTAACACCAATCGGGAAAAGAACGTTTAGTATGTATATTTTAAAAGAAAAAAAAAGACAAGGAATTGTATGATTTTCTATTCAATTAGACAGAATTGGATAGGATATAGAAATAATTGATGGAATACAGAATGATTTAGGTATTAGTAGAAAAGCATTGATACCAATTCTAGTCACTGTGATGCTTCTACAAATTTTTTATATTGTTATATCACACGACTAGTATTTCAATAATTGATAATAGATGCTAATTTAATTAATCGCCAGCCTACCCTAAAGAAACAACTGGCTTTATCTATATGAAAAAAAAAAAACATCACTTAGCATCTCCATAACACAGAATAACGTAAATTGCACTTAGAAGCTCCAGCGGACTAGAATATTACAATTTTGACAGTCAAATATTAGGCATTAAAATGGTTTGCCATTTTCATTGAACATTTTTAATGGGGTTTTATCACTATGAAATATGTTAGTTTCGTTTCTTTGGTGGGTTTCAGTGAATTTCATGAGTGGTGTGCAACTGGGAGTCTGCTGTGATAGAAAAATAATAATAATGATCATAATAATAGTAGTATTTGTACCCCTTTTTCTGCTAATCACTCTTCCAGGAAACATTTAATCACTGTCAAGAGAAATCACTTTCACAACTGTTCTACCCTTGTGACAAGAAAACGAGGTATTAAAAGTCGTAATAAAAAACTGTGCTATGTTATAACACTATCTCCAGATACCAAAAATCGTTATCTTGGTTAAGAAACTCGATACTAGTAACCAAACTCAATCAAAAAGAAAATTTCATAATATACAGCCAACGAGATCACTGGAATGAGGGTTTCATAGTGTGAAATATTTCGAATCACAGAACACAATACCACCATAAAAATTTATAACGTCAGTTCTAGAAAAGATATAGCGATGCTGCATTTCTAACAAAATGTACTTGCTTTTTCTGGACAAATACCGAATATTATTTGCCGATTTTTACGATGGCTATTAGATAATTAAGAACAAGTTTTTGTGATTACCACATCAAATTTAGTAATTATAGTAGCAATAAAAAATAATTCAAATAAAACGTGCTTGCTTTGACTTTGGATAATACTTCAGAATGGGAAACATAACTAGGTATTATTATTAATTAGTACGTTGGATTGAACGAAACTCTTCGTTACCGGGAGTTTATGGAACTAATAACATTTATAGAAGAATGTTTTGAATAATCTATTCATCATTTGATAGTCTCTGCTCTTCTACCGGTCATCAGTAAATTTATGTAATAAAATCAAGATAGCTCGTGCCTATACTGCATTCACGATCCATGCACGCAAAGTATTATTGTTCGTCCTTTAAAGAAGTCTAGATAAGCAAAAAGGATAGTAATTTAAAAGTTTCATGCATTACCTCCTGCAACAGCTGCTGCTTTAGCTCCATGCTTATTTTTCTTCCCTGCTGAAATAAATGACGAAGTCAAGGCAACAAATTTAAACATGATAGATACAATCTACAATTTACAATAAATATTATCATCTATCAGAGAGATGTGTAAGTTATGTGCCTACTGGATAGAATAGTGTTAAATTTTATACGTAACGGAAAAAAATACCATTCCATAAGTAAAAAAACTGATATCAAGCTAAAACTAACACATTTCCAGAAAAATTTTATTGAAAAACCTTAGCACTATAATTAGGAAAGTCGATACTCACTGGGTAAGCTAAATGGAGCAGATTCGAAGGGGTCTTCAGGCAACTCTGAATAGGTCATAACTAAGCTTTCACGGCTCTTCACACCACTGATGCTACTATTGCTACCTCTTCTAATTTTATCAAATTCAGCCCCAAAAATATGATCTTCAGTAAGTTGATTGAACGGTTGCGTATCTTCAAAAGGATTCCATGCAGCTACATCAGCACTTAAGGATCTACCATCTGTGCTGGTAGTTGTGCTTGAAAGTTCACCCTGAGAAAAAGAACAACTATTTGAATAAATGTAAGTAAGGCGTGTGCGATTGTATTACAGATGACGAAAAACAATCGCTAGCATCAAATTCTTACTTATTGTACACATATATATACAACAGTAATGTGTGTGCAGTGCAGAAATTGAAAATTAAAGTACTCAACAGTAAGCCGAAATAAATGTTACATGAATTTCACAAGCTCGACTGTTTACAATTAAATACAAATGATCGTAATGTATAAGGTCAAAACACCTATGATTATTTCATAGAAGTGAAGAGAGGTATTTTAGTTTCGAAGGAATTAGTAATAAGTGAACTAAAAAATAAAGGTGTGCAATAGGTACTTACAATACGTACGTGAGAGGCACTAATGCCTATGCCTGGTTTTGTATCCATTGACACATCGGGAGGTGTAGAGCCTCCGGATCGGGGTTTAACAGAGGCTTCGTACGGTGCTAGAAACTGAGAAGTTTCATTTGCAAATACTCTGTAAACATTGAAATAGCCACTGTAATTTAATTATTTAATTTAACTGAGGCGGTTCGAGAAACAATACCTTCCACATCAATGATAGCAATTTCCACCAGATTGGAATTTCAATCTACAAGTTTTTGTTTTGAAAAAAATATAAAATAAAATTGTGAAACAGACTGCAAATATGCACGTAACTCAGAGTGATGGAATAGCTTTATATAAATTATTGATCACATTTGTATAATGAATATTCATGTGTATTAAAGAAATAGATTGCAAAGAAGAGAGCTTACTTGTTAAACGCGCTAGTATCACTGACATTCCTTCGATGTCTAGATGATGTTAGCGTAGGACTATCTGGCGGGGTTCCAGCTGAGCTGATGCTTTGACTTAGACTCTCCATTTTCGGAACAGGCTTTGGCAAGACTGGCGGTGGGACTGCGGATGGTATCTTAGTAGATGTCGTTGCCGTGAGTAATTTTGATGGCAGCTGTGTCGGTGTTGTTAGTTTTGGTGGGCCAATATTGGTGGGAGTCGTTAATTTTGGAGGTACCAAAGGTGCCCCAATTTTGACTGTACCTGGCTTAGGAGCAACAGGCGGTGGGATTTTTGCAGGTGCCATCATCACACAAGTGTCATCTTTAAACGGATCCGGATAACCTGAGCCAAATTGTAGTGATGCAACAGGTTATCAGGGCATATAAAATTTGCTGATTCAAATTTAAGCAACGTAAAATTTTGTAATACAGTTTCTTGACATCTTCTGTATATATATAGTGACATTTGACAATAGTAAGGATTGCTAGAGAAATAAAATAATTTGTATCTAAGATATTGATGATTTTATATTATTTGAGAATTAACTCACCAGACGAGGGAAATAAGGCATCCAAATTTTCCTCTTTAACAGCTGAGGTAGTCGTTCTTGAATCGAAATAATACGGGTTCTTTTCCTGAATAGTAACCGGGGATTGATGAGGGAGAGGAGAATGGCTAATCATCGGACTCTGAGATTGGCCAAACGGCGAGGGAGCCTGGGATTGGCCAAAGGGGATGGCTTGGTTCGGTGATGAGATGTGAGGACTGACCTGAACAAAGGATGATTGTGCAGACAGCTGTAAGGGCTGTTGCGGGTTTGTTTGAACGCTTTGTCCAAGATAAGCTTGTGGAGTATTAATGGGCGGGATCTGTTGACTAACAGAAGTATAGGGAATTGAATTTCCAAGCGTAGTTTGGGATTGTAATTGATTGCCCTGCCCCGATATCTGACCTATGATTTGACCACTTAAACTTATGGGACCAGCCGCTGCACTCTGACCTTTCGGCCTTTGTCTCGGTGCGACCGATGTCCCTTCAACCATCGTAACTTGTGTAAGCTTTTGAATTTTTACCGAAGAACGCTTGATAGCTTCAGATTCCAGAAGAGGACAGGGTAGAGACTCTATTACCGGGGTTGGAGCTTTCTGTAAATATACAAAAATACAACTTCCAATAATCTTTTGAATCTGAGTCATTATAATCTGCCAATTGCTAGGAACACTCAATTGAACAGTAAAAAATACTTACGTGAAGGTTTTGTATTGGACAGTCCTTGCCTTGTAACTGGAAAGCAACTACCGAAACTTGGTATATATCTGGTCTCAGATCAGGATCGGGTTCTAACATGTATCGAATTAAGCAATGAAGTGCTTTGCTATATCTGTAAATTGAGAAAAAAGTTAATATAACCAGTCATGCTACTAAAATAAAATATTCAAGATAAGCCAAAAGTTTACCTCGAACTTTCTGGTATGGTAAAGTTTCCTGATTGAATAGCAAGCGTACTCTCGCCAAAAGGTAACGAGAAAAAGCATAATTTATATAACAGACATCCTAGAGCCTGTAATAGAATTAAATTCTTTAGAAAAGAGGGAATGACGAACAAAATTTGGATTTCTACAGCTTCTCAACCTGCATCGACATGTCATTCACATGGCAATTCAAAAATATAACCATCAAAAATTACCCAAATATCTGCTTTTGTTGTGATGGTCTTGCCGCAGTACATATCAACCATTTCTGGAGCTCTATAACTAAGAGTTGTATACTTTTTAATTTCTTCTTCTACTATAGAAGCACCTTGAACACTTGGATTCAATACTTTTCCAGTTGCAGATCCAAAATCACATAGTACGTAATGACCAGAATCTGCTAGCAAAATATTTTCTACCTGTGACAGATAAGAACATCACCACTGAAAGTAGCAATATCAACACGTAAAAGAAATAAAAATTGGATACAAGTTTTTTTTTTTTTTTTTTTTACTAAGACTGACCTACCTTAAGGTCTCTGTGTAAAATAGGCGTCTGGCAATGGTGCAAACGCGAGACAGCTTCGCACACGTCACAAAATATCTGCAAGACTTCAGTTTCGCTGAATCCAGTTTGTAGCCTGCATGATTTAAAGGATAAACGTTGTTGTTTTTAAATTTGAAATGAACAGAGGTATGTGTGAGATTACTATAGATGGACATTGCTAGTTTGTACAATTGAATATCTGATAAATATCTTTTGTCTGCTCCGAAAATTGAATGTATCAGTAAAAGTAAAACTAAAATGTTAATCACAAACATTATCCACGTATAACTGACCTGTTATTCATCATTTGAAGAACATGAGATTTGCAATATGGCATTAAAAGGAGGAGTTCATGAACCCCACCTCCAGTGTGAGTGATGCTGCTATCCACATATCCTATAATATTTTTATGACCGCTGAGATTGCTCTGAAAATTGAATTGGTATCCTATATTGTACAGCAACGATAATGTAATTGTCTTTGGCCGAGCGGCCATGTTCAATATTTTCAGTTTACTGTTTGTGTAACTATACAGGCATATGACAAGTTATCACAAGTGTTTACACAACCTGGCAAGGAAGCGAGCCTTTGTAGAACAAGCAATTACTCTTAATTATATTCCCATGTCCTGGGTTTACATATTCGAGAGTATCAAAAGGGCATAATCTCATCGTATAAAATTTTTGCTACAAAATTGGCACTTGTTTGTAGCAAAATTCTGAAACGAGTTTGCGATTTTCAAATACTTACAGCAATTTGTATCTCTCTTTTGCATACGTTGAGATCATGTTCATTATTGACATACATGCGTTTGAGCGCATAACGCCCACCCGATGCTTTGACCAAGAATACCACAGCAAAGCCACCTGGAATTAGGGATGTAATTTAAATATATCTAATTATTATTTTCAATAGTGAGGTGAAAATTGCTTTTTCCAACACATCTAAAATTTATTATTAGTAAATCGAGTAATTAAGTATCCAGCTTCAAATTTTTCTGATCCCTTCTTTATTGTGTCATATCATGCTCTTTGTCAGTATCATAATAATAAATATGTAAGATTAACACATGTCAACTTGATATGACGATAGAGCTGTATCATGTCTGTAGTCTGAAACTGAGCTGTTTTAATTCAGGAAAGTCTAGATTATATGCCAGTGTCATTTTGATACAGTTCAATAAGTACATCGAATAATTCAGTCTGATTAATGTAAATCACCAATTGTTTTATATTAGCGCTTTGCTCGAGTTAATATTTTTAACCTTGGCAGATGAATGTTTAAATTTTTATTTGCATGTTGCGTATGATGTGAGGGGTTTTTGGTATGTGATTTTTAGCAGCGCTGTAATGTATCATCTGAAAATGATACTGATTCAATGCGATTGAATAAATAAAGTTTTTTCGCCAGTCATTTTTATTCCCAGTTTAGCAATAAATGAATCATAAGTATTGCGTACCGAGTTGTGGGAGTGGTTTGTTGTTAGTGAGAAATTTGTAATGAAAGGAAAATAAAGAAACTTGAGAGAAGAAGTGAACGGCTTTTATTCAAATCTGGAAAGATTAGGAGAACATCCCTGCGATCATAAAAGTTTAATAACACTCGGTAATCTATCACGGTAACGGTGCTTGTCTTGCGATAAACTTGTAGTCCCGGTAGATAAGATTGAGACATGAGATTAAAAGGCCATAGCACCAGGTAATGCTGGTTAGAATGGCCAAGAATGATCGTTGCGGCTGACTGAAATGCACGATACAAACAACTACGCACCTTCCTCAGGTTTCTTTCGAGCCTTCTGTTTTTCAAACCAACCCCACGTTGTGTTTGCACAAGTGAATCGACGAGAATAATTCGCGTTGCAAAAACAATAAAACGAATTACGTACGAGGCTGGAAACGGAAACGAATTAGATTCCATTAAGGGAGTTGGATATAAATGGGGAGTACGTACGAATGCTCGGAATGGTTGAAAATATTGAAAATGGTGTTTGTTGCGCGAAGAAATGAAAGGGCCGTGGAATTATAATAAACATAGCGACATACAGCGATAGTAGAGATTCCAAGACGGGAAACGACCGAGGATGAGGGACGAGATATTACATGTCGCGGGTTACGCACCTTCAGCGAGGACATCTTCGACTGTAACGGTGTGACGGCCGACGACAAATACTTTGCCGACATAGCTGTTTGGCTCCTTGGCTGTGTTGTCAATCTTTGTTTCGATTTTTGAGAAGAGTTTCTTCATTTTGGCACGTCGTTGTCGTCTGCGCTACTTCTTCGGCTATCCACCCAATATTAGACTGGCTTGACATAAGGCCTCCTCACACAGTGTTTTACGATTTATAGACGAGTCTCAGCCGGCAGAGTTGCTCCTTATTTTATTCCAACTATATTTGCGTCCTCGACCGGCAATCCGCGTGGAAATTGCGCGTAAACTTAACCAACGAAAATCAATTTTATCATGATAACATTCAACGTATTTCACCCAGCCGACATTTTAAGACGGCGTTAGTTGCGCATGCGCGGCAAAAAGTCACGCTGCAGCAACTGAAGTGAGGCTAATACACCGGAAACATATGTCCCTGAGTTCCGGTCTAACGTCAAGTCTTGAAATACCAAACACCGCAAACATACAAGTCTTTCCCAAACGTAAACTTCTCTTACCGTCGGTTTTAACCTTGCAAACGAATTAGCGTCAAATTACTGATAATATCACAACGCCGCTGATTGGATTCGTCTCTTGTTGTTAACCTACGAACAGGAAAATGAGTGATTTAGAGGACGAGGATGTAATACTCGATGACATAAAAGCTCTCCAAGAAGTTCTTACGAAAAAACAATCGGACGGTTTGAAAAAGGAGTTGGTTTCCGAAGATCCATTTAGAACAGAACACAGTCAATGCGAGCCGTCGACGTCTCAAGCGAACAATCCTCTATCCCCGTCGAGCACGATTCAGGACAGCTGCACTGTCGACCCACTTGTCGATGGCGAAGAAAGTGATAACGAATGGAACGAGAATATCAATAGCAGTTTGGATCTTTCGAGTCCCGAGGCTGCGTTGAATCTAAATAGAAAAATAATAAATCTCTTGGTGAATGCTCAAAGAAAGCTTCGCCTCCTGCTCAAAGAGTGTCAGCGTAAACAAGTGCTAATAGATGAAAAACTTCAAAAGATAAATTCCAACCCATTTTCTAGAACGCTATTAACCATTAGCGGGATCCCGTATTTCAAAGACAAGCGTCATTTTCCCGCACCCAAGAACCAGGACGCTAAGTTGAAAGCCAATCGTGGTGAGCTACAGATTATTGAACTTCCGTGCCCTTTGCGATGGACTCTGAAAGATCGGAACACGCTGTGGGAGGCTATTTTTTGCGAGGCTAAGATGACTGCCCAACAAGTAGCAAGAAAACAACAACCTAATAACGGGCAACATTTGAGCTACGCAGAGGATCCTCTGAACCTGGAATTTAAGCTGACGGCTAAGAGAATACCGGACCAGATAGCTCAGACCTTCAAGAACTTGGTTGGTCCGATAGGATCGAGGGAATTTGACTGGTTAAAAATAGCAGTGACCGATTTCAATGAGAGACATTCCGCCAGCGAGTGCAGAGCAATGTGGAACGTTTTCCTACATCCTGACATCAACAAGAGTAAATGGAAGAAGGCTGAGGACATGGATCTGAAAAAGTTGGCTGAGAATTACAACTTTCAAAACTGGGACCTAGTGGCTGAAAAATTGGGCACAAACCGTACAGGATATCAATGTTTTATTAGATTCAATACCAATTTTAGAAACAACATGTTGAACAGGAACAGTTTTTGGTCAAAAGAAGAAGACCAGAAACTTATTGACGCTGTAAATGGATTGAGGACTGGGAATTTTATTCCATGGGGAGAGGTCGCTAAGCTTATGGGACAGAGACGAAAGCAGCAGATATACATGCGCTGGAATTACAGTCTTGCTCCTAATTTGAAAAAGGGTAGATTCACCGAAGAAGAGGACAAGCTCCTACTTGCAGGTGTTAACAAGTTTGGGGCTAATTTTACAAAAATTTCGGTTTCTCTGCTGCCTCACAGAACTACGGCGCAGTTGAACGATCACTATAGAACACTTCTGCATGAGAAAAAAAATGAGTGGACTTTACAAGACGATACCAAACTCGTAGATCTCGTTGAAAAATTTGGCAACAATTGGTCCGCTATTTCCAAAGAATTCTCCAACAAGTCTAGAGTCCAAGTTAGACATCGTCATACGTCGATACTCCGATATCTGAGTCGGGGCTTGTCCCTCAGATCCATACCCAGGTGGGGACAAAAGTCTGAAGAAGCTTGCATCGAAGATTCAACGATGACTGGTGAAGAAAGGCTTCAAGAAATAAGTAGGTGTTTGAGAACTCCGTATGAAAAGGATGGAAACGATGGAAAGAGAAGTAATCTATCTGATATTGATATAGAGCTTCAGGATTACTTCAAAGGAATGTATCGAACCACTTCGAAACCTGGAAGAAACAGCAAATTTTATACCGCCGAGGAGCTCAACTATAAAACTCCGAGGCTTCACGTTATTTTGCAACTGCTGAATGCTGATCTTGATATTCCTGATGATTTCGACCAGGAACCACAGTTGACGGAAAAAGATAAGCAGCTGCTGACTTCCTTAGTAAAGTATTCAAGGGATGAAACCCTGGCGTCTGACATGCAACAAAAATTGGTTGAATATACCAGGCAAAAAATGTTTGGATCATCTATGCTGACAGAGTGTGAAGATCGTTTTATACCACCGTTTCCATTTGATGGTAAGAAAATTATCTCACGAATTAAAAAAGGAACAGTTACCGGAATAAATTACAATCCTACGAACGAGCCAACCACTGTTGAACTAGATAAAAACTTCAAAACACCTGAGCTAGTCATATCGCAAATGGGCGGTTTGCAAAGCGAACTTGCATTTGAGAAGATGGCCAAGAAATTTATCGGCAAAACCGAAAACTTTCCGACAGATACTGTGTTTTCAAAGGAGATACCTGAACGATCCGGTAAACTATTGCCGATAAAATTCATTTCCCTACCAAATAGTGGGAAGTTAAATAGTGCAAGTGAAATTATTGATATGAACGCCCCAAGTACATCAGGTATCGTTTCGAATCCAGATACAAGTGAAACAGAGCAAAGTATGCCAGGTATAAATGAGTCATCTTCGAAAATTACCAGAAGGAAACTCACCAAGTATTGGCCAGAAATGCTGATACCTCCAAATTACACAACTTTACTAGGGTTTCGTGGAATATTATTATCAAAACACATTCTCGAGGCAGATAATTTGGTGGAAGACGAATATGATGAACTTGAAGATTATAGGATGACAACAGAGGGTCGACAAGCCTTGGAATTATTTGAGGAACGTTTAGCTAAGCTTTTTAAATTTCCTATAGAATTGTCCGAAGTAGCACCACCTGTATTACACGATATGAGAGAAAAAGATTTGGACAGTGTTGGGAACAATTGTCAAAGAAGAAGAAAAGGCAGTAAGGAATGTGGGGGATCGGAAACAAAAAGAAAAGCAAAGTTTGCAAAACTCAATGTTGAAGAAATTTCTGAGACATGAATTTCATAAAAAATCAGCTATCTACATTGTATATGTACAATGTATTCTCCCTTAATGGTTCAGACTTGTTAAATGACACTGCACAACCTTATGTCCTAAAGTTTCCTCCAATTGTATTAACCTCTTAACCTACGATTTAAGTTCCGATTGCGTGAGCCTATAATCAACAGCAAGGTCGGTCATATGTGTAAATATCACGGCTTTCACTCGTGATTCTCATGTTTGGCCCGGTCGACGTAGCACGTCTCCCATGACATTGTAGGTGCAGGGGTTAACATCATTTCTATGTTTATCACGTATCGTATCTATGATGATATTCATCATATTTATATACTAAAAAACTTCACAATTTCGATTGCACTTGCAGCTAAAGTATATAGCTAATATGTATATCCATTACGAAAATACCGTTTAATACCTTTTTCTATATTTCTACAATGTAATGATTTGTCTCATGTTTACTATATTTATGAGAATAACAGTAATTGAACAATCCAAAAATATTTTATAATCTCAAAACCGTCATAATATAATACTAAAAGAAGCTGCAGTGTCTGCTGTTATTTGTGTTTTAAATAAAAATATATTTTCTACAATATGTCGGAAACACTCAAGCTGTATGACGCCCCTATGATGTCCTTGAAAACACAATACAATTTCTTGTCGATATTACTACTCTCAGTACCATAGACGAGTTACATGTGTTCGCGGATAAGCAAGAAAGAATTTTCCTTTCTTGAAGAATTTTATTTGCGTACTACATCATAGTTACATAATATATTTGATGGGTGAAACTTTATAAAATACAACTGTTTATGCTTCGACTTGTTTTAATTCTTCACTGCTTTTCTCTGTACCATAAGCTCCCAATTCCGTCAGGAGATCCCGTTTCTTGTCAAAGTACTCTTTGAACCACATAATGTGGTCTTTTTTCTCTTGAGCAGTCATAAATGCATTTTTAGATAGCCCAACACATACTAATTCCATAAAGTGTCTGATGGGTCCTTTTCTTGGGCACCAGCCTTCTAAATACGGTTCCAGGAAGACGTGATCGGAAAAGTGTTCCTCTTGATCGATGGTTAGATCTAATAAAATAGAAAAATTCAAATTTATGTCAGGTACACGAATTATAATATTATTCTCCAATGGAGAGAAATTAGCTTATTTCAGCAAAATTAAATTTCATTGACCCATAAGGAAACGAGTGAGAAATGGCAACAGTCGAACATACTAATTATACTATAAAATTTAATCTAATCTAGTTTAGTTCGATAAAAAAAAAAACGTGCGAAATTACGCATAACATGTATAAATACCTTGTTCATTATCAATAGGGAATCGCCAGAGTTTTCCCTGTTCGGTCCACTGAATCATTTGGTCAATAAAATGAATAGGAGGATGAGTGACTAAGAGCTTTAGATCCCGCTTCTCTAGATGGTCCCAAGTCTGGAGAGTGGGTATGTTAGGATCGACCACAGCTTCAGGATCCACTTCGAAAATACCCAATGGGTTTCCCGAATCAACGGTAACTCTTGCATTACTAAAAATCAGAAAAAGTGTTAAAAATTTCATTCTACACTCTTTGAATTTAATTGCATTGAACAGGTATTTTATAGTATACAATTGAATTGGACAGACATGTGTATTTTTTTACGACTTTGTCCGCTGAATTTGGGCCTACTCATCTGTTGTTGGATCGGAGCATTTTGTTTAGTTTTTTGTATTATGTCATGAACCTGGTCTGCCCGGCTGTTTGATTGATATTCTTGGGGTTTTCTGCGATCTATGTTCATTCCTTTCACCAGTTTACTGCAGGTAAACAATCATACAGTATTATTTTGTGTGTATACACGTTGCATGTATTATCAATATGTTTAGTAAAATTAACTTAAAGGCAAACCTCAAATCCATGGGTTCTTCAGAACTTTTACTTGGAGTCAAGATTTTTTTCAACAATTCTGATTCAGTTTTGCTTGTATCCCCTCCAAAAGTTGCTGCTACATCTTTGGCTGCGCCGGTCAATTTCTTTTCTATGAAGAAATTTTCTATCAGGCATGATTTTTAGTAGATACACTTTTGCCTTGTTCTCATAGCTTTTTCACTTACCAAATAAATTGACAACTGTTTTCTCATTTTTCTTTGACAGTTGGGATCTGGCATTGCTTATTTTTTTCGGTTTTACTGCAATATCAACTTTGGATGGGGTCTTCGCATTCTACAAAAAAAAGTATAATAAATATCGTGTAAGGAATGGAAATGATTTCATTTTAATCTGATTGGTAATTTCAAGGAAATCTGTTTGATTTACCATTGTCATCGTTTGTAATAATGCATTCAACCGATCAACACGTGGCTCTTTCTTTGCAACACTATTCGATGCCACAATTTTTCTTTTATTTTTCTCATCATCCGATGAATCAGAATCAGAAGAATCGGCACTAAATGATACTTTTGACGAATGCAAATGCTGCGTTGACGTTACTATTTGGGGTGTTATATTTCTGAAAAACAGTTCCGAGTAGATGATTTTTTATATCAGCCATACGGAATTGAGATTGAATACCATCCTGTATGCCGGATATTTATTCATTCAAGACCAGTAGAGCAAATGCAGCCCCAACGGTAAGATCATTGAAAAACTTTTATTGGTAGGTTAACATTTATGGTTAGGTCAGAAAAGCCGAAGCTTCAGTTGCATTTTTTTTACGAATAATTAAGTAAATTGTCATTTATTTACCTTGTCAAAATGCGTAGAGTTATCATTTTATTTTTTGTATCGTACTACTGTCTATTTATGTGCTGCAATTAATCACAAACATAGGCGTGAGGCAATTTATATTAAAATCTAAGCCGATGGTAATCAGCAGACGACGTTTTTGCATTCCCGAAACGGTAGCGAGCAGCATCTAGCGGTACTTGAATGTACGAATAACACACTGTAACGATCACAATGCGATTTATAGTATCGACACAATCAGAATTTTACTCTGATCTTTCTTACGTTGCAAATATAAAAATTGTTACATCGACAAACAAATTGGTGTTTTTTTTTTACCATGTTTCTAGCTTCAGACTTTATTCGTACAGTAGTACCCAGTTAGACCTTTTAAATAATCGGCGCAAAATTACAAAGCGTCCGTAAGATTCAAATTTACGCATAAAAAAAAAAAACAGTCTGTGCGGTGTACGCATGCCCGCTAGAATAAGATGTGTAGAAACTTGTTGCTAGCGGCATCCTGCATCATTGTCGTTTGGTCGCCGCGTGGAGAACCACGTGGTGAATAGTTGTGTTAGTTGAGTCGCGATTCAGTGCGTGAGTAACAATTTGACTGAGTTTCTAATTTTCACCAAAGATACGTTCGAAGTGAGGCAAAGATGGTAGACTTCACAAAAACATGTTACTGCAAGCAGAATAGCCTGCATACATTAAAGGTATGCACTAATGCACGTCGTGATTTCTGTTATCACTCAACGTTAGACCTTATATAAATTTGTTCAGCTACGCATCCAAGTTCAAGTTTTCAAGGTCTTTTGGCACGTAAATTAGCAATTGCGTTAGTAGACTGTGTCTCGATTTGTCAAAACCTGTACCCTTGTGTGAACGAAATGTCTATCTCGTTGGGACGCTTATTGTACGGACTGTACCATTGTCTTCGATGTTTTTACATATTCTAACCGCGATTCTGAACCAAGTACGTAGTGAAGTTGGCAGTGTGAAAGAATCGAAGTGTGTGATTGAGAATTTTTCGTTGATGCGGCTCGTTTCCTTGTGTGTGAAGGAAACAATCAACGATCGCGGCATTTAGTAACGTTAATGTATCGAAACATCAGCGAAACAATCATTATTTCGCAATTTTAGAATGGTTTTGAAGGAGTTGACTTTTCAAAATAAGAGTATGTTTTGTTTATCACGGATTACTAAATTTCGGACATTGTTAAAGGTGTGAAGTAACGATTTTTTTATGGAAAAATATTACAGCTATGCTTTTATGTCTTGTCGATCTAGCCTATACGTGAAATAGTTGTGCCAGGCATAATTACAGTCTTAATCGGTAACATCATTGATTGTGTTCAAATAAAAATCTCGATAAAACCTGTCTTGGTTAATTAGTAACATTGTCACCGATTCAGAAGGTGCATCGATCAGGTTATGTAAAAATAGGTATGAAAAACGAGATAATTTCTCATTATCATGCGGTTTTATCATCAATAACAATTGCCATTCTGTAATCAAGTTGTATTCTAAGCATTGGGCGATTATAAATCTTGTTCCATTCTTTTTGCAGTGTAAGTGTAAGTGCATGTGACTTCGACGTACATTTTGCTCATTCCTGGATACATATTAAGAAGAATGCTTTTGGATTGTATGGTCATGATAACAAGGTGAGAAATATATTTTTTAAATGGAAGACAGGGGATCGATGCATCCATTTCTGTCAGTCGTGGAACACGTGCGAGGATGATTCTAATACCGTTGATGTAACGAAAGATTCATAAATAGCTTACCTCTTTTGTAATTTTATATAAATTTGAAGGAGTTGAGTGTTTATAACACGAATATAATATATCACTTTACCATCATTTACTGAAATTCAGACAAATCTGAAGTTGAGAATTAACAATTTTTCTACTATGTGCTGCGTTGCTATAACGTTACTAACTTGAACCTTATGAAACCATTACAAATTAAATGCAAAAACCTGTAAATTTGTTTTTGCATGAAGTCAGTATTTTTTAACATTACATTATTGATTCAAAACATATAAAGTATTCAGATACATGGTACCACAATTTACTTCATACTAATTTGTCTATTCTCTTTTCAGTGATAATTCACATTTAAGTGAATTCAGGACTTGGTGATGGTATTGGTAAGTTGCATGAAATCAAGTTCCTAGTTTTGATCCTATTTATCTCTGTACCATGTGGCATGGTGGTAACGTTTCATACTAGTTATACTGTCAAATCCTTTCTTTATAATCACTTTCATGCAAAATAAATATTCTTGGAATTTTGGCCCGTTGCCAAAATCAACCTGAACGATCTGATATGAAAATTGTGGTTTAGGAAAGATCGATAATGAATTGGGTCATCTTTGTAATTGCTGATTGTGCTGTTGTTTTGATAGTGAATTTTTCTGATATTCAATTCACACAAGTACATATTTTATAAGCTTTCGAAAAATACTGAACTGCTGATAACCTCTTTTGAAGAAAGCAAAGCCCTGTGTATTCATATCACTCCATGTCCAATTGATCTACCAATTCTGAGAATAAAAAGCTTATGAAGTAAATGTAATAATTTACATGCTGTTGGTTCGTTGTATTGCTAAAATGTGTCAACATGTAAAGGCTAGTCTGCAATCATCTAAATGTGCATCATGTCTCCTTTTATCCATGCATTTCATAGAGTGTTTACGGGTCATTGCGGTGCTTATAACATAGAATTAGATGAGTCTATATCTAATCCTCGAAGATGTTATATCGATAAAAACTTTGATCACCATGCCACAAAAACCGATACTTATTCTATTATGTTGAACAGACAATAAGAAGCTTGATGATTCTTTTAGAGATCACAATTTGCATTGCAAATCACTTATTGGAAAAATGTGTAGTTGTGCATTGTGTTTCAGATCATGATAATAATTTATATTAACATATATTTTGCTGTTTATAATTATTATACGTTCCCTTATGCTCCTTCATTTCGCCTTCACATTCACTCTCAGATTAAAAATTCTAAACTATCCCAATGAACAATCTTTTGATTTCAATAGATTCAATCACAGATTATGAAGTTATCCAGTTCACCTGTGCCGTCTGTGTGCCTATTAGAATAATTGCTATGCTTATAATTTTTATTGCAAGCTATATTCCGCAATTTATGTTATAAATTCCATTGTTAATATGCGTTATTTGAAAAGTCGTACTGCGCTTTTTTACGCGTGGACTTCGGCTTTTGTAATCTTGAACCTTTGTTCGTCATGCGTCTTTAGGCAACCGACATTACAGTTAAGTACACCAAGTTGCCGGTGTATAAGGCGCCGCCTCCCTAACGAAGCTATACCTATAATCGATGTTCATTCCGAATGTTTTATCATCTTCATATTTACTTGGCAGCTTATAAATTTCTCAAAAGTATGCCATTACCTTCACATTTCTCTTCAAAATCGAACAACTCAGTTAGAAATCTTATACAATTTAAAATAGGTAATGTCAATTCTGTAACAAGTATCTGCAAGTATCATAAGATGACAACATGGAACATATCATTTTAGGTTTGTAGGGCTGGTAGGATTGTAGAATGAATCAGTGAACTAGGCGAGGACCAATCGAAGTAGGCAGGCGCGTGACCACGTGGTTCTCAATCTACTCGAGCGTTATTCTGATTAGCGGAAGTAAACAGTTGAAGCTCAACTATTGGTTTTCATTAGTCCTGACCGCTTGCTTTGGGAGGGGGAGGGGGGGGTCTCGTACCGTTACATTTGCGCACACCAGTGTGAAGTGATTCGCCTACGGCTCGCGATCAGCTGTTCCTTAATCTCTGCCTGGCACTCTTGTAGATTTTCTATTTTGCTGCATTCATCGCAGTGACATGCAAGTTCCTAGTGTTTAACTTACATGTGAAGGTTTATTTTTAGTCGTTTAAGAATGCTTGGTAGTAATTTAAAACCGTACCGAAGTAACGTGATCGGGTGTTGTACCGCGATTTAACGTCACTCTAACCCGGATGTGAGGACAATATCCAACCGCCTTACATTGGATACAATATTGTGTAAATGTTTTGTGATAAAAACAATTCTATGCCCCTTGTGTTTTGATTTTTGTCAGTGGGCAAGTTTGCCATATACTGTTGAAATATGAAGAGAGCTAAACAGAATGTTTTTCGTGACATCTACAATCAGCCTTACGACGATACCACGAGACTCAAACTTTATACAAGTAGCAAAGGTAATTATTTGTCAAACCGTTTAAGAAATCACCAAGTCATTCTTATTCACCTCTCATTTATAATACCTGCCATAACTAGTGCCTCTGCCTTTGACCAATACACTTTATGCACGGTTAACATACAATTTGTAATGTTACATATCCTTTAATTATCATTGCGATTTCAATACCCATTTCAGCAAGCCTACAACTGATGCAGCGAATGTCGCTATTGAAGAGATTGAAGGTCCACAACGGTTGTGTCAATTCAATTTGCTGGAATAATAGTGGAGAGTTGTTATTATCTGGGAGCGATGATCAACATTTGGTTTTAACCAATGCATACAATTATCAGGTGAATCATCAATGTTTATTTACGCTGTTGCACATATCTTTCATTGTTACTACAAAAATTTATGACCAATTAATGAGACCTTCAGTTTCACGGTGGTTGAATGTCAGTAAATGCATGGATTGTCTTATCTGTTTACTTATTGATCTCGTATCGACGTTATCTTTGCAAATAATCTATTGTTTGGAAAAGACCTGAGATGTATATTTATCGCACGACTGATCGATCATATAAACAATGCTCTCGTTGGATCAGAAAAAAATATTTGTGAATAAGCTGTCAAACAGTTGTTCAAACTGATTTAAAAACTAAAATTATAACATATCTAATCATAATAAAAACAAACAGAGAGCATACAAAATTTGTAAGTCAGGAAACAGTAGTTCGGCATTCTCGCAAAGAATTTGGAAATGCAACTGCATTTACGACTTAAATGTATTTAGATTTGTGCATTAATTTATATTCACTGTAATTTTGAGGGAGGGCTTAATGGATTAAAGATTAATCTTTGTATTGAAATTTGCAGCTGAAATTGAACACAATTTCATAATTCTGACAATTCAGTATTTCATTTTGGCATCAAGTTCCGTGTATTAAATCAGAAATAAGTGCAGTAACAATGATTCCCAGTACACAAAACTTGAGTAAATAGTAGATTTTGCTCAATCAAAAGTTAAAAAAATTTTTTAATAACTGTCTCCTAGTAACGAGGCTGTAGATCAGTGCTCCAAATAATAATTAATCAGAGCATCCTATTAGATAGAGTCTGTCATCTGTTTTAATTTCTGCGTGTTTACTATTTATAAACTTGGCAAACTTCTGCCAAAACTATTCTGACACCATCCTTGAGATACAGGCATGTCGATGTTAGTAGTTGTAAAAATACTTACTGTGCTTTTGGCCTATGTTTTTATAAATTGTACAAAACAGACTTGTCATCCCATGCCTAGACATTCTTCGAGTACCACATTTTATGCAGACATTTTGCTCCATTTACATGCAGGTGGGCTTATGTTCAGTTGCTAACAAAGTATTCATCATAACTATTATATTCATGACTGATTCAGATCTGTAGCGATGCCAGATAGCACAGAACCTTCACCTCTACAGCGTGATTTGCTATTTTTATAATTGAACGTGAATTTAATATAGAGTAAGGTCAACAGATTGCTTGGATTGCACATGCGCCAATCATTTGAGTGGTGTTTGAAATCTCTTTTATTCAATGATACCACTTAAAAATGAGAATTCGTTTCAATCACCGTCTGTTTTTCAACTGAACGTAGATATAAAAATTTATAAGCAGTTTGTTTGTAAGACTTATAGCCTACATTCAGTACGATGAACTTTGTCAGGTCTTTTTCTTAATTGATTATAGCCTTTGCCAGCTTTGAAATTTGATTTTCATTACTGGTTTGTATCGTTACAACATGTAATACAATGATGGGTTTATGTTTGTTATATTCTAGGTGCTGACAGATTATAAAACAAGTCACAGGGCAAATATTTTCAGTGCAAAATTTTTGCCAAACAGTGGTGATCATCGCATTATATCATGCAGTGGCGACGGTATTATTCTTTATACAGGTCAGAATAGTTTCTAATCCTTGGAATACACTCGCCCGTATAGGATGTAATTTAGTTTTCACTCCTGGTATATGGTATAACGCCATTATAAGTAGAGCCTGCGTTACTATTAATAGATTTAGATTACCAACCAAATATATGTGCTTATAATTGGCTGTTAGCCAGTCCATTGGTCTTACAATCTGAAAGATATGAAACGTTATTTTCACATCAAAGCACATTGTCACACAGGTGATAACAGTATTTATTTTGGTAAATTGCGGTATAGATTTCCTGTTGAATGTTATCTTTATATTTTCTTGACTTTCAGATCTGATGAGAAGGGCAGAGACATTTAATAATCAATTCACATGCCACAGCGGAACCACTTATGAAATTGCTACTATACCCAATGAACCGCACAGTTTTCTCAGTTGCGGAGAAGACGGAACTGTCAGATGGTTTGATCTCAGAGTCAAGGACAAATGTAACTCCTCAAGGTGCAAAGATGTATGTGTCACACCTCCTGCCATATCTTTTTCTGAAATTTGATTGGTTAACTTTTATGGCCAAGAACAAATTTGTTATCTCAGATGAGAGATACAAAAGACACGTACAGACGGGTTTCGAGCAAACATCGTACAGCTAATGAAGTCGTATAAATGTGTTTTCTTAGGATGTACTGATCTCGTGTCAAAGAGCCGTAACAGCTCTATCTGTTAATCCACTTATGCCTCATCAACTGGCGATTGGATGTTCTGATAGCACAGTGCGAACTTTTGATAGAAGAATGCTTGGGACCCCAGCCACAGGTACAACTTCATGCATGGTTGCTTTTCTCAAAGCAGTTGATTATTGGAAAAACTCACAATTCTTTTTGCTCACAATTTTCCATTTCAGGTTGGACTGATAATGCTGGGTCAGTGAGACCACTGTGCAGCTTCACCGTCCCCGAATTTGAAGGGAATTCATACAGAATAACATCGTTGAGTTATAGTCCAGATGGACAAGACGTCCTCGTCAGCTACAGCAGCGACCACCTTTATTTATTTAGCGTAAAGGTGAATACTGCACTTCTTTGCTTTTTATTACAAAACAAATGTAGAACGCTTCAGACAACTTCAAAGCCTGGAAACTTATTGTGCATAATTAAGTGTAAAATTTCTACAACAGGATCAAGGCAGTGTACATTTGAAAAAAGACTCTGTCCTCGGTAAGGGCAAAGGGAAGAAACATCCTCTGAGATCCCCTCAGCCAGTAAGAAGATTGAGACTCAGAGGTGATTGGTCTGACACTGGGCCTGATGCACGTCCGGAACGTGAAGGTGGTCGCCGTGGTGGGACTGGTAAATAAATTTGTAAACATTGATAGTTTCGATGAACTGAATTACAAATAATATAATTCCACAGAAATAGCCCAAGCTCGTCCTGTGCTGCATACATCGTTGATGCAGAGAATGACAGATGTTCTTAGTCGTATGTTGAATGACCCTGCTACTCGAGCTGCGCTTAGCGGCGGTGGTGAAGACAGCCTTGAAGGTGTTGTAGATCAACAAGAGGAGAGTAATCAAAATGCAAGTGATAATGTTGAGAACAACAATGAAGTGAGCGGCGACAGGGCGAGCGATGAAGTCGAATCACTGGAAGGAATAACGGAGCCTGGTGAGCAAACAAATAATTTTTTGGAACAATCGGGAACATCTAATATGTAGAATCTGTCAGCAGCACGTGATATACCATTTTAATTGGTTTTATTGGCAGTCGTTGCAGAGCCAAGCGGTAACAGTCAAGTAGAAAGTTCGAATTTGATTGAAACCGTAGCTCCAACTACCGACAGCATAATGGTAGATGCAAATGCTGAAGAGTTCGAAAATAACTCAAGCGTTCCTGTTATACCTCCATCTGAGTTACCTACAGCTGTACCTGCATTGACCGAGAACAGATCAATTCTCACCAAATCTGATGATGTTCCTATGGAAACTGATTCTAGTCATACCGATGTATCAAAGGCTTCCATCCAATCCCTGAAATCACTCAGTATATCGAGGTTAGATAACCAGAATAGAGCGGACAGTGCAGTTCCCAGCACAAGTATTGACGCTAATAGAGAAGATAGTATGATAGAAAATCTGCAAGACAGATTAACCACAATGCGAGATGGATTTCTTGAACGGTATATTATCTCTAGTGGACACATAAACTTTCGCTTTTTATTGTTGCCCGCTGAATCGATTTTCCTTTAATATCTCACTGTGATAAATTTCAGTCATGGCAGTGAACCAGCTGTAAGTTTAACCTACTCTGACAGAAGTTCAACAGGTGCTACCATTTCTCTAGGTGTTGGAGACGAAGTCATTCGCGATGGTTTTCATCCAGGTATGTTGGTCACCCACTAAATTGAGCTTTGTAGAACAAAAATATCGTCTCGCGGTTTATATTTGCTTCCCATTCGAATTCAAGGTCCATCCAGTAGCCAAAATGCTAACAGTGCAATAGATAATGTGGGGCCAAGTCTAAATCGCAACAAACAACCGACATGTAATACAACTGAAGGTAATTGTTAATTACAAACCTTTTTTTAGAATTTTGCTTTCCAACATGTGTAAAATGCTCTTACATTTTGATTGAATTATTTTTCCTAATTTCGATGCTTGTCAGGGAAGCAGTGTGTTTATTTTATTGACTGAACAATAATTATTCGTTGAAATACTTATATTTGTTTACTTTTTCTATGTTACCTTTTTCTATCATTAATTTGCCTGTATCTGTACTGTGTTTATGATATTCTTTGCTTGTATTGCTTGTTATACTATCTTTATTTTTGGTATATTACATTATATTCTTATTTTATGTTATATATTTTTATATATGATGACATTATGATTATGGTTATTTTTTGATTCTTTGTTGTCTCTGCAAAAGGGTTAACCCCCATTGAACTTTTAAATAAATAAATAAATAAATTTGATGTACACGTTTTGAAGATTCCGACGAAGATGTGTATAACGACAGTGATGATGAGGACATCAGTCCAACCAGGAGGTGCGTCCCGACTTGTTTGCTAATTTTTCTTCCCTTAAAATGAACCAAGTTTCATTTGATCTGTGAAATTTCAGGAATGTGAATCCGATTGAAACAGAGATGGATGAGGCTATAGCGAGTGCTCGTGGATCCCAGGGTCATGAAATGTTTGATGAAAGTTGTCTAACAGAATTAAGAGTCAAACAGAAATATATGGGTCATCGTAATGCGAGGTTTGTTTTTCTATTATCCACATCTGTTGAACTCTTATTTTTTCGGTTTGTGAAGACTGACGTGTTATATTGAACACAAGATTAATTTTACAGATAATAATACTTGACTGATACAGTGTGTAAATAAACAATAACAAAACACTTTGAATAAATTACAAATCAAGCTCTTATAGAGTTTATTTCAAATTCTTCACGATCTTATTTTGTGTTTACTAATTGAAATATATTTCTTTCAACAAGGATTCCAGTCCATGTTTGATAAATTGGAAATGCTTTCGTACTGAAATGTAAATGAATCGCAGTACAATTTGATGGAATTTAATTAAACTGAAAGTAACAAGGACTCAGGTTCATAATGAATTTGATTTTTGATAGTAGTGTAAAATAGGAGTACTTCACGTGTGCGAGTTACCGTCTCTAATTCATATCTTCAATTTCAGCAACCCAAATGTGATATAAACCGATAACTGTTAACATTGATCATATCAAAGGGCATAACGGTGTAAGCTACAGTTTTCAGCACTTAGTTGCATTCGTACTTCCCGAAACAAGCTTAACGTATATTAACTGATGAATATTCATATATTTGGTGTCACTGACCGTTTGAAATTATCTAGTCACTGTATTGAACTCACATATGTGCCAAAAAAGCCTCCGAGCGGACAGAGCCAATTATAAAATCAACCCAGAAAAATTTCTCATCTCTTGTCCTTCCCTGCTTTGACTTTAGTTTCTTTAGGACCATGATTAAAGAAGCTAACTTTTGGGGTGACGATTACGTCATGTCTGGCAGTGACTGTGGGCATGTCTTTATTTGGGAAAGAAGTACAGCGAATCTGTGTATGCTTCTCGAGGCTGATCAGCACGTAGTTAATTGCCTACAGCCGCACCCCTACCTACCAATGTTAGCCACCTCGGGAATTGATTATGATGTCAAATTATGGGCGCCAATTAATGAGGAAACGAGTTTTGACGATAAATTTGCCGAAGATGTAAGTCTATCTTCTTTTATTGAGGCCAAATTGTTTTGTGCGAGAAATACATTCGTGATATTTTTCAGCTCAAGAAACGTAATGCCGTTATGTTGGAAGAGACCAAAGATACCATCACAGTGCCTGCAGTATTTATGATCAGGATGTTGGCATGCCTCAACCAGATACGCAGAGGTAGCGAAAACTTATAATCTTTGAGCTCCGCACTTTGTGTGCCAAGCAAATTCGATAGATAATTTATATAGTAACGTTATCTACCTCGTACCCGGCTTAAGAAAATGGTATGACTTTTACTATTTTGGAAAAGTTCAGGTAAAACTTATTTTTTAAGCGTTTAGAAAAGGTTTTACTTCTCAGAGTTTCGTATCTTTACACATATCGTTGATTCACGATAATCGTAAACTCTTTGTTTCACATTCATCCATGTTAGGTGGTTAAAAAAGATGGTACATTAGTTCCATCGACATATCGTATTTGGCAAAACTCCAGTTTTCGTTTTTCATTCAATTGGGTAGTAAGTAGTTTCAACTCGTAGCAAATATTATTAAAAATCTGGGACGTTTGATGTAACAAACAGGAGCTAAACTGTTGATCTGATTGAAAGGTACACGTGTCTGAGATGCTGATTGTTTCTAAGATAAAATTCCAGGGCTGTCAAAAAAATCATGGCACAACAGGGTTGTTGGACTTTTTTACAAAATTCAACAGTTGCGTTGAACGAATATCAAATTATACAACCTTGAAGAAAGTTGATTTATTTCTTTCTTCTCCTTTTTTTCCTGAAGATATTAATTTTTATTTTACTATTTTTGCGTGTGTGTGTACATATAGTATATTTGCACACTAAAGTCTAGCAGTGGTGAATATCATCTATCGTTTCTGGATAGATATCTCTAGCTATTGGATCCTTAGCATTACCAAACCTCGATTGTTAATAATTATATTAACTTGTGGAACATAAGTAGTGGAACGTACAAGCAATGCGTCAGGTTAAAAAAATTTATATCGCGTGGATAGAATAAAAGTTACAAATGGTTAAATCACAAGATGCCGTAAATCTGTGGAACGTGGTTTGAATTTTTTATTTCATCTTGTTATACATACACACGCATTGTTTATCAGGTAATGATTGAATTTTGACATTGCGGTTCACGATTTTATTGGATACACTCAATCATTCCAAGAATGAATATGATCGTAAGCTACTGCTGAACTAGCGAGCTGATATGACAATCAAAAATAAATAATTTTTAATTTTTTTTATGTATTCGAATAAAGTTCTTCTCACTTACATTTGTCGACAATGAAGTACGTACGCCATCGTACATCATTGCCAACCTATACGGATAGCATAATCAAATGGTACGAACCCTAAAATTGTATCAATTACAAAGAAGAAAGGAAACTACAAGAGGGTAAAATGATGGAGATTTGTAATTAATGTCTTCCAAATTTATGCGGGTCAAAGTTTGTGCGTAATAGCTTGTGTATCATAATCCGTAGTAGTAGTATTATTATCGTTGTTGCAAGATTGGTAAACATCGAGTCGAGTATGAAAGAAAATTTTTGGAGATGAAAGAGTAAGATAAACGTTTTTACGTGTTATTGGTTTCATCGACTGAAAATGCATATTGTATATTAAGTTTGTTCGCTGAAATATATTTTATTCAATCTATATATACACATATATCAAACTCTTACCTGAATCATCCCCTAAGTGGTCCGTCTACAAGAATTGTTAAAATATATAACACTAATAACGTTCAATGGAATGATTATTAATACCAATTAACATTGCCTTGCAACGATACGCTTTTTATCAAAAAGGAAAGAAAAAGAAATAACCGAAAGAAATTTCTCAGTATGTGCGACTAACACACAATTATTTTCAGTGCCAATAAGTGTTGCTTTTGGCTTAAAACACATAACATGCACAAAGTCAATTGCCACATTTGAAAATGTACTTTAAGGATCCTGGGAAAGTAAGTGTGAATGTTATTTGGCTTCTAAAATGATTAATTGGGAATTATTAATCGCTAATGTTTCAGCATTGAATTACATAACAAGATTTTGGGTACAAAATTTCAACAGTTTCACCCTTGATCGCAGGAAGTATGAAAATACATTTTCAATCAATGTCTCTAAATGTCGCATGTTTTTCACCCGTCATCGGCTGACACAGCACTTAGTTTCTAATATATTTCCAACTCGTATAACGTATTGTTAATATCGTTGCTTTTTACGTGACTTGACGTGTTTATTTACTTGATTTTTTCATCAATGGATTATTAATCAATTTTTCTAAACTTACAACAAAAAAATTCGATGAATCAACTTTCAACGTTTGCAGTTAACTTGTGTTGCAATTCATAACTTACGGTAATCTTAACAGTGCACCATTTCTTCTCAGACACACATTTTCTTGATGTTTCACACGTATTTCCTTGTAGTTTTATTTTAATCTCTATCCATCAAATCATCCATGGGGACTATATATATATACATATATATATATATATATATGTGTGTATGTGTATGTAAAATCGGTGAATTTTTATGCACAAATGAGTGTTGCTTGGTCAATGATCATTGATTGAGTTGAGCAAAATTATTTTATAATTTGCGTACATAGAAATCAATTTGAATACTATGTTTCAGCACAGATTTAGTTTTACAATTATACGCCGTGAAATTGTTTTTAAACTATCCGAGCTGAATATACGATCGTAAGGCTAATCTTCAAATTTTAATGAACTAGTTTGGGTGGAAGGATTACTAATTTTTCTACAAGTTCTTTACCGTGTCGTTTACATTCTTTTAATTCCTCCGAATGCAATTGATCAACAATAAACTTTCACTGTATCTCGTTGTTTAGACATCAGGATTAGATATCACATACGCGTATATTAAATTTATAATAGCGTTTATAATTCTTAAAATTAGCTGACTTTAAATTTGCTGAATTATCTTTTCTTCTCTCTATGATTGTTCCTACGGAAAATGGTGTATAATAAAATTGTGTAATTTCTTGTAGGGCGTGGACGTAACAGAAGGAGAAGTGGAGATGAAACCGACGAATTGAGAGGTGGATAGAAAACGTACAATCCGCAAAATGTTTTAACATTCAAAGCTTGTATTTTAGATAGTACGTGATCCAACGACGGTTGGTATAGAAGAGCTACGAATAATCGGATTCATCCAATAGATAATTTTATCCATATCACGATTTTGTTAATTTCACTCTTTGGCTTGCAGACCGACGAGTATTAGCGTGTGGCGAAGGTAAAACAAATTTGCCCAAGTGATCATTGAGAACTCGTACATTTTTACCGTAAAAGCTTCCTCGCATTGTCCCATCTTACGTAAATCAAGTCGCAGTGTTGTCGTAAGAAAAACGATAATATAGTTTTCATACGCTAACTATCAATTAAAAGTTCTTAACGCGTTAAAAATTATTACCCGTTTGAAAATTTAATCGCTTTGTCGGCACGTCGTATGTTTCGATTACTTCTACTATTTATCATCCACCGAACTGAGAAAGTCAACCAGCTTAGACGTTCAGTTGTTAAAAGTTGAACAATGTGTTCTTCGCAAGTTTTGCCATAATTTTAATTATCCAGTACAGCTATAAGTACGCGAAATCGAACGAGTTTCCAATCATTAGAATTTTTTTATTATATTGTACAGGATACTCACGAGTTACGAGGTGACATTATTATTCAGAGTAACATAAATGATATTCTTATGAATCTGAATATGTAAATTCATTGACATCGAGGTACGCAATGAAATTTTACGGATAGTCAAAAGGGTGAAAATTTTACCCAATCGTTGTGGACACAAGTCTTGAATAATATATCAGCTTGGAGCTTAATAATAGATGAAAGATGTTCCGATTTTCAAGTAAACTGCAGTGATATGAAGAGTAATTATCAGCTAATAAATAATTACGATGATAACAGTGACATTGTCACAATGATATTGAATCAAAAGCCATTATAGAACTGAACGTGCTTCGTTGATCTGTATACGGAATTGAAGTTTATTTGATTTGTCTGTTTTTCAATCCTCTACTTTTATTTTTTGAAATATATATGTATATTTCTAATAATCTAACGTAGAGATGAATGTTGCATTTCTCCTCAGTTACTGTACTGTAATAATATACGTAGTCGTGTATGTTTTCGGACTGTTTAATTTTAATTGTTATACAAAAGTGAGAGAAGGATAAAAAAATAAAAGAAAAGAAAATAAAAATAGCAAATAGGTATTGAAAAATATTTTTTGAACCAGAGTGCAATATGATACACGTCGCAAAGATACAAACATACGTTCGTATTTCGCGAGGATTAGAATCTTAGGGATTGATAGATATTTGATTTGTTTACAACGTAACAGTAAGTTTGGAATGTATGTTTAATACTCTAATGCAACGCATCCGTCATTAGTTTTTAAAAAATGATGTATTTATTATATAGCGAACGAATGTAGTATACCGCAATGTGAAAATTTTCGACTAAATAAATACATGTACTCGCATTCGTGCCAAGGATCGCTCCTTAATTTTTACCGGATTATTCTATTTTCCCCCAATAATAACGATGATATTAATAATAATAGTGCATTCCCGGTTTTAACGACACGTTGTTGACGAGGCGAAATATCGTTAAATAAATAAATTGGAACCCGACATCTAAGTAAATGCGCAACTTTTCTGCTGCGAGTAGACAAGCGCAAAACTGTCCAAAGTTTTTCACCGAAGTAATTCGTCTTGTAAATGTATAATATTGTAAAAATTAGACGGGAAATACAGAGTGTGGGTGAGTGGACGGTTTTCAGAACGGGGAACAAAGGAAACGAAAATGCAGAGAAACGGAAAAGCAATCAACAAGAAAGATCTAATTTAATAACACAATTTGAACTATGCAACATTAGAGCATTGAATAAACATAAAATATACAAAATATAAAATCTTAAATACAAACAATAATTTCACACTAATAATAATGATTAACGCAATTTTTCGGTCTTTCTGATCATTGAATTGGTATATTTGATTGTATTGAGCAGGGTCAGCAGGGTCTATGCATGTATGTATGTAACGTAGTACTTGTATACACGAGTTTTTTATGATTAAAAAAAAAACGCATTACCGTTTGTTGTCGTATATTACAATGGCACACTTTGGGCAATATTCGAGTACATAATATAGAGAAAATGATAATTCTCCGAGGGGATGAAATTTTCAAACTATTTGACGCAACGTCGGATTTCTTGACATTTCTTTCGTCGTTATTCTTATTCGATTGGGCGGTTCTTTTTTTGTTTTCGTTTTTTATTTGCATAAACAAACGCCCGCCT